>NC_134483.1:101075609-101233109 GCF_040206685.1 Ascaphus truei | reverse complement strand
CAGTGCCCAAATAGCATGCTTAAGCTGCTGTAGCAGCACCAATCTGTAAAATAGAAAGGGGGCTTAATCGGATATGATCTACAGAATTAGATGTTATCAAGAATATAGTCAGACATTGGTAGCTACCTTCATTTCCTTAGTGTGTGGAGAGCCCTATTTTTTAGTAGTGCTTCGGTCATTGAAGCAGGAAGATTATCCTATAATTGCAAAGTGCCACAATCCAAAAAACTGTAGCAACACTGATTTTAAAAGCAGGGGAGCTCTAAGCTGTAAGAGTCTGTAGCTAGTTTTCTATACTGTATCTGAATGTCAGATGGAGAAGGTAAATTAATCCATCATATAACTTAAACCCACTACCAAGTGCCCAAAGAACAAACTAGAGCTGTTATAACAGCACCAATCTGTAAACGAGAAATAGAGATTGATCGGATATGATCTGCAGAATTAGATGTTATCAAGAATATAGTCAGACATTGGTAGCTACCTTCATTACCTTAGTGTGTGGAGAGCAATATTTTGTAGTAATGCTTAAGATCATTGAAGCAGGAAGATTATCCTGAATGTAACCTTGATTAATTACAAAATGCTAAATTCTAATTATTTGAACGTTAACTTTCCTATCAATGTCTTGATAGACGGATGGCAGGCTTCCTCTCAAACAAATCAGACTTACCATCTGGGCTAATCAAGCAGCCAATGTTATCCACTAATTTAGATCATCCAGTAGGACAATCTACCACTGACATTAGACTTTTTTCATGGTCCTGGATAAAATCAATATATTGCAGACACAAGTGTGGTGGGAAGTGCCCAGCCTTGATAATTACCTTAAATTAGGATTAGTACCTAGAGACCAAATTTAGCTCCCACTATAAACAACAGATTACACATTTCTTAAGGCATGGGAACACATCCTTTAAGAATGCTCAAATAGTCTAATTAAATTATTAGCTGAGTTTGAGACGACCAGATTAAGTCTGATTAATTCAGAATTGTGCTTATTATTTCTGGATATCACTAAATGGAAGATATTCAAATTTCGGGGAAATGTTTTACCAGGAAGTAAAGATTAAGAGTTACATCTCATTTTGAAGTAGTATGTCCAGGGCACAGTTATTATAACAATACATAGTTACATTAAATGTATAGGGTTATACATTATATTTAAAGACATTTTAAGAACAGCTAAAGATAATATATGTTATGGGTGTATGTAACAGTTTCAGACAAGATTAAAACTATACTTTTACAACAGCTGGAATTTGAGATTAAGGCACTCTTCCTTTAATATTAGCTATATGCAGTTATTTTTTTCTATATTGGTTTTTTTTCTTCATGTTACAGTATATTGATTTAGATGCCTGAACGCAATAGGGTGTCTGACTTATGAGTTAAGTAACATAATTATGCAGAGTTTACCCGATCTTTGCTCTTTTAACAAAGGTATACAGAACAGTGGTATGACAATCTGGGCATTTGCTTTGGGCTCCCTATATTTAAATAACAGTTACACACTGGGCGTTCCCCTCTGCAGTAAATGATTAGAGCATAGTAATAAAACAAGACTACTGAATAAAGAGATAAGTGATTCCAATTACTGTTTCTTTTAGAACAGTAGATTGACCCTATCCAAAATGTATACCTTGATTCGAACACCAGAATCAAATGTGATCCCTCCCTTATGATCTAAGTGAGATCAGCCTTTATTATTGTATTTGTCTTAAAGCAATCCCCATGTGTAGATCATAACAGATTAGAGCTCCACCCATCTCAAATCGTAGCTTTTCAAAATTTGAACCTTAGATTTTGGCCCTTTGCAATTTATCAAGGTTATATGCAGGGTAATTTTCCGGCTTCATTGATCCAAAGCATTACTAAAAAATAGGGCTCTACACTCATTCAGGTAATGAGTGTAGCTATCAATTTCTGACTATATTCTTGATAACATCTAATTCTGCAGATCATATCAAGCTCTCTCTCTTTTACAGATTGGTGCTGTTAAAACTACTCCAGGTTGCTATTTAGCCACTGAATAGTGGACTTAAGTTATATGCTGGATTCACTCACCTGCTCTATCTGATATTCAGATATAGCAAACTGTATACCACAAGTGCTATTTGTAAAGCACTTTAGACACGCCAAACTAACTACAGATGCTTACAACTTTATTTTATTTGATATATTTTCAAGCACCTGGTCAGGAACTACAACTCAGCCCTATTCTCTGGTCTTGATCGACATGTCCCGCTTTCTCACTGCCGTTCTCGCCCCTTTGAAACCCACACCCGGGATAAATTCCCACACGCGCATGCTGCATTCCTGCACTCGTTCCTCTGAATGCCTCTGGAGGAAAATTCACACCCTCTCAGACTTCCTTCACTACAAATTTATGCTATCCTGCATGAACTCTGCCCTCTCTCTGGCTAAACAAACCTACTTTTCTTCACTAATCAACATGCACAAGTCTAATCCATGCCAACTCTTATCTGTCTTTGACTCCCTACTCAGACAACCCTCTGCTGCCTGTTCTTCTTCCTCCATCTCACATCAGGACTTTGCTGACTACTTCAAGGAAAAGATGGAATCCATACGTCAGGCCATCCACTCTGTATCCTTCTCCCATCCTACACCTCTTTCTAACTCTTCTCATGCATTCCTTGACTCTTTATCCACCGTCACGGTGGAGGATGTGTCGTTGCTGATCTCCTCTTCTCCCTCTACCACCGCCCCTCTTGACCCCATTCCCTCCCATCTCCTAAAACCTCTTGCTCCTACTACAATCCCTATGCTCACACACATTTTTAACACCGCTCTCTACTCTGGTACCTTTCCCTATTCCTTCAAACACGCAATAATCATACCATTACTCATAAACAGCAAGCTTGACCCTTCCTGTATTTCTAACTATCTACCTGTCTCCCTCCTGCCTTTTGCCTCTAAACTGCTTGAATGTCTTGTATTCTCTCGCTTGCTCCATTTTCTCAACACCTATTCTCTCCTAGACCCTCTACAATCTGGCTTTCGCACTGCTCACTCCACTGGGACAGCCCTCAGTAAAATAACTAATGACCTCTATGCTGCCAAAGACAGAGGTCATTGCACTCTGCTCATATTAATCGACCTCTCTGCAGCATTTAAATACTGTGGACCACACACCTCCTTCAAATTCTCCATACTCTTGGCATTCGTAACAAAGCTTTATCCTTGATCACTTCTTACCTCTTCCTTCATAATTTCAGTGTCTTTTTTGCAAACACCTCCTTCTCCTCTATCAATCTCTCTTTGGGGGTACCCCAGGGCTCTGTCTGGAGATCCCTTCTCTTTTCTCTTTACACACTCTCTCTAGGTGTCCTAAACACATTTTCTGGGTTCAAATATCACCTCTATGCTGCTGATACACAAATGTACTTGTCTACCCCTGTCCTTACACCTGCTGTACAGACTAAAGTTTCTGAATGTGTCTGCTATATCATCCTGGATGGCCCTCCACAAACTTAACATGGCAAAAAAAGAGCTCCTCATACTTTCTCCCAAACCTGGCCCTATTTCCTCCTTCCACATTACTGTTGGGAGTACTATGATTCACCCAGTAGACCAAGCATGCTGACTAGGGGTCACACTCGACTCCTCTCTCACATTCTCTTCTCACAATCAAAAGGTAGCAAAAAAATGTCATTTTTTCCTCCGCAATATTACTGATACACCCTTTCCTCTATTGCTCGACTGCAAAAACTCTGGCAAAGACCCTCATTCTCTCCCGCCTCAACACTGTAACCTTCTGCTGTCTGGCCTTCCTGCCTCTCGCCTGTCTCACCTACAATATATACTAAATCCTGCTGGCAGAATCACCCTACTCTTTCCAAAATCTGTCTGTGTCTCCCCTGCTGAAATCCCTCTCCTGGCTTCCTATCAAATCTCGTATCTCACACTCAATTCTCCTCCTCACATTTAAAGCTTTACACTCTTCTGCACCTTACATCTCAGCCCTAATTTCTCGCTATACACCATACCGGCTCTTGCGTTCTTCTCAAGGATGTCTTCTCTCTACCTCTTCTGTACCTAAAGCCCTCTCCCACCTTAAACCCTTCTCACTGACTGCCCACACCTCTGGAATGCCCTTCCCCTCAATATCCAACTAGCACTCTCTCTATCCACCTTTAAACCCACCTTAAAACACACCTGCTTAAGGAAGCATATGAGTAGCTCCATGACTGATAATTAACACCTCATACATTAACCTTGGCCCTTTACAGGCGCACTTACCAGAACGCCCTCCTACTATCTACTGTATGTACATTTTTCCGACCAAAAAATTAGATTGTAAGCTCTTCGGAGCAGCGACTCCTTTTCCTAAATGTTACTTTTATGTCTGAGGCACTTCTCCCCTTTGTGTTATTTATCTGATTTAAAACCAGAGACAGAACATGAAACACAGACAGAGCTCATTGCACATCCAGTGAAACTTATACACGGTACAGTGCCTAAATATATATGTATAGATATCTATTAAATAAAATGGTCTTTTAGTTTAACATTTTGGCCCACGTGTTGTAAGCCCTTGTGCCACTACATGCCAGACCACATTTCAAGGGTACCTAACACTAATATAAATTCTTAATAACCTGTGCATTACCAGGAAGAATGATTTATAATAAATCTGTCAAAATTAGTTGCAAAATTCTAAGTCCGATTGAAGCTCTTATTAACCTGTACATTACCAGGAAAAGTACTCTGTATTAGATTTGTCACAATCAAACTGCAAGCAAGCAAGTTCCCCTGAGAGTGGGAGATGCAATGGAGTGAGTTTTTAACCATTTAAATGTGGGAGGGGGTGAGCTTCAATTAGGTAGGAGGAGCCACCCTCCAATCAGCTAAGACCAGCTGAACAAGAATTGTTAAACATACAGGACACCTACAAGCTCTATATTGAACCCCCAAAATAACCACAACACATATATAAGCGTCACAGAGGAGTGCTACTGAGCATGGCAATATATATTTAAAACCAGAGACAGAACATGAAACACAGACAGAGTTCAGTGCACATCCAGTGAAACTTATACACGGTACAGGTATATGCTTACTGTGAAGCGCTATGTACATTAATGGTGCTATTTAAATAAAGAAATGCATACATGAAGTTTCAGATAAATTATATCTCTGTACACCGGTGAACTTATTTGTTTTTACCTTTTTCATTGTTTTATTGTGTTCCAATACCTTTTCTTATTACAATTATTAAAGGTTATGTTTTAAACACTTCATTATACATGTATCACTATCCTCCTCCTCTTTTATACAAAGTCAGGAGCATCCATTTAGCTGGTCACACTGAGACAAAAATGTATAGTGTGGTATTACAGACGAGCAAAGGAATGGAAGCAGGCACACGGTCTTTCTAAAGGTGCAGTTTATTGTGCCACCAAAGGTCCAACGTTTCGGCAAATAGATTGCCTTTATCAAGGAGAGGGCCCTCTCCTTGATAAAGGCAATCTATTTGCCGAAACGTTGGACCTTTGGTGGCACAATAAACTGCACCTTTAGAAAGACCGTGTGCCTGCTTCCATTCCTTTGCTTAAGTACCTCTGGGATGTCTGGACCTCCCTGGATACAGCGCACCGGCAGATAAGTACCCCCCTCCAGCACCTACCAGCGGTGTGCATGTGCTTCTACATATGACTGTATTACAGACGAGACCACGACTATTCTAAAGCTTGCCTTAAACTAGCCCTGTTACATTCTGGGTATGAGCTGGGTGTAACCTGGCTAGTTTAATGCAAGTTTAAGGTATTTCTGCATTGACTAATGACCCGTAGGATTAACACAGCAGGGGTCCCTAGCAGTCCCATTCAGTTTGAATGGAACTTCCAGGGACCCCCACTGTTAATCTGATGGGCCATTAATCAATGCAGAAATGGTGGGTCTAGTTTAAGGCAAGTTTAAGGCATGTATCCAGCATGTACAGCAGAGACTGCGACTATTCTAACACAAACCAGTGACAATCGCCAAAAAGACCCAGGTACATTCTGAATACATGCCTTAAACTTGCCCCAGCATTTCTGCATTGATTAATGGCCAATTAGATTAACAGCGGGGGTCGCTGGCAGTCCCATCGAAACTGAATGGGACTGCCAGTGACCCCTGCTGTGTTAATCCTATGGGTCATTAGTCAATGCAGAAATGCCTTAAACTTGCCTTAAACTAGCCCAGCACATACCCAGAATGTAACCGGGCTAGTTTAAGTCAAGCTATAAAATAGTCGTGGTCTCGTCTGTACCTGGGTGTACCTGGGTCTTTTTGGCGATTGCCACTGGTTTGTTAGAATAGTCGCAGTCTCTGCTGTATATCCTAAACTGTCACCTATCAAATAGTGTGTTGCACACAGTAGGGGTCTCTTTCCCCCTCTTCTTTTTCCCCCCCTCTATATTTGTGTAATTATCCCAGCGAGGATGAAGGCTGTCTATGTCATCTTCATGACTGAAGCCACCAGTAACCAATACAAAAAAAGAGCAGGTACCCAAAAAATAAAAACCTAAAAAGTAAACCCAGCCCAATGGACAAAAATAATCAAAAGCAGCGAAAATAAATCTCTCTCCCCTCCAGTCTCACTTCTCCCCTCCCTCGCCAGTTGTTTTCTCCCTCCTACACCCACCAGTCTCTTTCAACCACCCCCCTCCCCCAATAGTCTGTCTAAATCCTCCCTTCTGTCTCCCTGTGGAAGGAGACACCAGAAGTTGTGAATGACCTTTGGGTTGGACTGCTGGGATGGACCCTGCCCACCTCTGGCACCACATCCTCTGCTGCCCTCCTCTGCTGCTGACATAGGCATCACAATTATGCTCCATCCTCTGCTCTTCTCCGCTCTATACCTAACATAAGCATGATTGGCCACTTTCCCCTCTAACCCTTGTACTCGGGTCAGCTATCCCGCTTTCCCTCCCCTCTAGTTCTGCCTCAGTCCAGAATACTGATTCATACTGCCTTAGCTGTAATATATTTACCTAGAGCTGTTACCTATACCTGAGTTAATAACCATGCTCAATAAGCTTACAGATGTCTCACTCAATCACACTGCTATTGGTATTTTATTATGAAGATTATGAGGGTCTTAAATATGTCATTATATTTTTCATGCATGCATGGAATCTCTTTTGTGCCATAAGAAAGAATCTTTGCTGATGCTGAAAAAACTTGAATACTACAGACAATTTATGGGTGGAGATAAACCATGTTTCTGAATCATTGCTTATTCCATCCACTATTATTTGTATTGCTATTCCTGCGAGAGACAAAATTGGCTGATTAATGATGACACATTCTTCATTTGAAAATGGCAAATCATGAGGGTATTCAATGGCCAAGACTTTTTCCTTCTGGTCTACAATAAAACGTAAATGTATATTTTTAAAATGTGTTAGTTTGCCTTATTTATATTTAATAAAATAGCTCTTTCCTTTTTTATAAAATTACACATTTAATAACATCCCTTGTTATTTAACGTACAGAACACATTTAAAAACAAGTAAATTATCATCAAAGAAAGGATAACCAAAATATGAACTAAACGTAATGAAACTCGCTAAAATGTATAAGATATATCCATATACACTCACATAAACTTAGTAGGGTTCACCTCTTCAAACAATTTTTTAACATTCATGTGTAAAAAAAATTACAAACCCCACATTTTGTATTACAAAAAGCCCAACAGATATATTAATGGTTCTTAAATTCCTTGCTTCTTCTGCCCAATTCATGCGCTGGTGGTTCGTCTCAATTTTGGTTAGTCAGTGTCATTCATGGTGATGGACCTACTTAATTTACCTCTGAAGGTTGAAAGTGCTCGCTTTCTCATGGATCAACAAAAACCCTTTCTAACTCCCTCATTGTTGATGTCAGCAGTGCAAATATACCATGGATGTTGCAAGTGTTCTTATCCCTCTTAAAGCTAGTTAACACAAGAAATAACATAAAAAATGTGTGCATGGTTTTCAAAGGAGTCATGCTTTAAATATCGCAGTAGCATATAAAGGGAGTAATATTATCTGCTACAGATGTAGTGAGACTTTCTACCTCATTACACCTGAAGTATATGTTATTCCTGTTATTACTGTTTATTATCGTCTTACTGTCTTAGATAGTGCTACTGCAGTCATGCTGTGGGTGACCATGCATCCGTAAATACAAATGGATTTATGCCATGATGTATATTACAATGAAATACTTGAATCAAACAAGTAATAAAAAATATACATATATAATAATCAGAAGGATGTATACAAAAGGTGAGAGGGGATGCACTGCATGAATAATAGAAGAGTAATAATAGAATATATATATATATAGAAAATATGTATTATATATATATATATATATATATATATATACACACATACACATAGCAAATATGTAATATATATATATATATATGAAAAAATCATCTCAGTTGGCACACTGTAAACAAAAGTAAGATGCTGGCACATCCCTGAGGAAGGTCACGTTGAGTGGACCGAAACGTTGGAGGTGGTGCCATGTTACTTTGAATACAACTTCATTGGAACTACTGGACTGTGTGCTGTCTCGTTTTTTCCGGACTCCAAATCTGGTAAAATCTACTTATATATATATATATATATATATATATATATATATATATATATATATATATATATATATGTAGCTGGCACTCTATATAATGAGCAACAATGATGGTGCTAGTCCCATAAAAATAAATAAACAAAACATCTTACCCTCCTTACGTCAGGCAAAAAAAGAGGCAGCACTCACTTCCAGAAGGTAAAAAAGTGTATTAAGGCATGTGTAGACAGACAACAATCGCGACGTTTCGGCTCCGGAAAGGAACCTTTCTCAGGGGGGTGCAACATAAATATGACAGACAGGACATATATATCAAGAAAATATACATAATATCACCTGGGCATAGTTACCTAATTGTGGTATGCCCGCGAAAATCAAAATTACCTGGTGTATGTGCGGATCTGCCATCTTGGAGGAAGAGCCGTAATTCACATGTGCACAACAGTGATGGTCAATCGGAGACGCCATCTTGGATGTGGCATATCTACTGCACATGCACACCTCCAATATATGACGTCCACCTTCCCCACGGCACAGGAGGAGTTGGAGGAGAATGAAAACATCCATGTGCTAGGTGTTAATTGCGGGCACAGGCTATGTTTTCATTCTCCTCCAACTCCTCTTGTGCCGTGGGGAAGGTGGACGTCATATATTGGAGGTGTGCATGTGCAGTAGATATGCCACATCCAAGATGACATCTCCGATTGACCATCACTGTTGTGCACATGCGCATTACGGTTCCTCCTCCAAGACGGCGGATCAGCACATACACCAGGTAATTTTGATTTTCGCGGGCATACCACGATTAGGTAACTATGCCCAGGTGATATTATGTATGTTTTCTTGATATATATGTCCTGTCTGTCATTTGTATGTTGCAACCCCCTTGAGAAAGGTTCCGTTCCGGAGCCGAATCGTCGGGATTGGTTGTCTGTCTACACATGCCTTAATACACTTTTTTACCTTCTGGAAGTGAGTGCTGCCTCTTTTTTGCCTGATGTAAGGAGGGTAAGATGTTTTGTTTATATATATATATATATATATATATATATATATATATATATATATATATATATATATATATATATATATGTAGAAGAGTGACCTAGGCGCAAATGAGACAGGGAAGAGAGAAAACACAAAAAGGAATCATAGGGCAGTATATCTGGTTATAAACAGACAATAGGATGGTAAGAGATGCGCTTACACAGGTAGGTTGGAATAAAGCCTGTAATCCTCTATGGGACTCACGAACACAGCTATTTCAGCTTCTCTCCCTGACTGCTGGATCTCAGGAGTGCTTCTTCACGGGACCTCAGCTGCAGCTACAGCAGTCACAGCTGGTCTCTGGAAATCACTCGTCTCTATGGATGGATCTCACAAGGGGGGGGAGGGGGGATGGGGAGGAAATAAAGGAAGGGACAAGATATGTGTAAAACCTTTTAATCTAAAATTGACTCTATATAAAAATAAGTAATCAACTCACATTTTGTGAGTTAATTTCAAGCAGTAGAGAGTGATTAGCGAGTCTCTCACACTCGTGTACAGAAGCGCCGATTACCAGTCCTCTCCGCGTTCACGATCACTTCCGTATCACGTGGTCTGACGCGGTCTGACGCGGCTCGGCTCTCGCGATATTTGGTGTCTGCCAGTGCAGGGAATCACTGCCGTAGCTCCTCGAGAATGTCTCTCTGCTTAGTACCTCGGCGTGTCTCTCTCTCTGCTGCAAACAAACGCTGGCCCTATGCGTTTCTCCACTTGGGCTTCATCAGGGGATGCTAATTGTTACCTAATCCCTACCAGGGTATTTATATGTACCTCCCCAAAATGATTGGCTAAAACATGATTGAATAATATCACTGCGTGAAACATGATTGGTTAACCATTGAAAATAACATGATTGATTATATCACAGCGTGAAACAGCATACAATGTATTCTGGACCATATGTATCTAATTATTATGAAAGAGAAAAACTCTGCAAGTTAAGCATTCAATTGTGTAAACACTGCAGTATGTTATTAATATGTGTACATATTCGGGACACTATTATATACTGTATATAAACAACACATAATAACCATTCTATTCAATTGTTATATATTGGAATATTCTAAATCTTGTATATTTATCATATGTTTACAACAAGTGTATTTGATAGTAATTAATAGAGCAAGGGATTTGAAGATTAATGTGTTATTTATAATTGTACTTAGTTACCTAACATCCATAGGATTAGTTAGGGAGACCACTGTATATGCAATTCCCGCATAACATAGGTGATATTTATATCCCTTAGACGAATAAAATTCATATATGATGTTCGCCTAAATGCAGATTTTAATTGCATTTTTACAGAGAATTATATATATCCATATATACAGGGTACATACATTTATAAATGGATTAATCATATATTTAGGTCACATGACATCATACATGATTTACCACAAGACTGGAGTGTGATACTCATTGTGTATGAATTGGGGAAAATTCCCTAATATCTGTTGGGCCCCATGTTATGTCACAGAGTAGTCTGTATAGAAGGGATAGGGAGATTGAGAGATTTCTCCAAACTTTATGGGAGGAAGAACACATTATGTATATATATGTAGACATCTATCCTTGTGAGCAAAATACGTGTGTATATACAAACAAATTATTAGATATGTAACAACCAGAAATATTATGAACATTATATGTTCTATATATACTTATATGGTGATAATTATTTTTAAACCAATTGATGTGCATAATAATACTTATAATTTTAATTATTGTAGCTTATAAAAAACTAAATATCCACTATAATCCTATAATATATGGACCATAGTATATCAAACCCATGTGTAAAATTTATATATTCATTATATACATTACTATACCTAAATTAATAGTGTTAACAAAGAAGTGTACATTTGATAACTTAATCACATAACTAATATCAAATCAATTTTTTTTTAAATTATTTAAGCAAAAACACTTTTCTATAAAATAGTGAACCAGAACATATTTGATTATACCTCTACTGTGACATTAAAATATAATGCAAACTTCTATTCTAATCATAAGTCTACTTGTCTAGACATATATCATTAATATGAATAACGACACTGGCATGAATTAATTATGGGCCATAGAATATATGCACCATGAGATGTATAGGTGTGCGTGTAAAGTACTTTTGTCCTTGTAAATTCTTCTCAGGGGGAACTGATATATATAGTTTGATATTGAAAACAGATAATCGTTTATAAATAGTAACTTATATTCTGGATATCTTAATCACCATTGAGCTTATTTCGTAGTAAGATAGTGGTGGGTATACTGCTGCGGCCAAGTTTATTCGAGCATTTGCCCGTTCTTGGCCGCAGCAGTAGCCTGGCGCGCGCCCGAGGGTGACGGGCGCGCGCCGAAGCAGCGGAAGAGCGCCCTCCGATCGGGGCGCTCTCCCTACCGCTGCCGGGTCCGCCGGGTCCCCCGGAACCCCCTGCCGCCGTCCCGCGATCGCGGGACACCAGGGCTCCCTCGGGGAGCCCTGGACGCGCGTGCAGGGGGCGCAGGCTCCCGAAGACGCGTGACCGCGCGTCTATGACGCGCGGCACGCCGAGGGGCGGCCACTAGCAAGCCGGGAAATCTCCCGGCTTGCGGTACCGGCCACACTTTAATAAAGTGTGTCGGTAGTGTAGAACTGATGGATTAGTATATCTAGACCTTGTTTCCAAATTATATAGGATATGTTGCAGCATATTGGGTGAATATCAGACTAGAGGTATGATTCATACATTGCATATTAATTGAACTCGTAGTACAGGTTATAGAGAGATATACAGACTTTATATAAAAACAACATAAATATTGACCATGTATACAAACATATTTAATCACAGACATAGTCGGGGACTCTAAGGACATCAGTTATTACAATAGTTATTACAATGGTTAGCCCTGAATACAAACATTATGTACATGTAGATGATCTATTATACAGTGCTGTTATCAGTACGTACACTGGCGACACACTTTATTCGAGCTCGGCTAGTCCCACGAATTCGGGTATACCCGGGTGTATTGAGGTTTGTGACTGTTTTCTGCCCGAGTGCATTGGGTTATTTTCCAGGCAGGGATTGAAGCATTTTATTCCCGCTGGCGGGAATACTGCACAGTATATATACATATATACACTGCATTACAATTCATGAATTTATGCCATCTGGTAGACACGCGAAGCATTGCAGCCTATTAAATCCTAATCATTATCATTTAACAGATCAGCCGCCCGTCAGCCAGGCATGAACCCAGGCTGGGAAGGCAAACGCAACGGGGCTTGTCAGAGGTGAGGAGCGGCGCATTCCAGGTATCTGCCAGGTACATACTGGGTATTTGCTCGAATAAAGTGTGTCGGTGCAGTACATAGTTTGAAGTTAATGTTAAGAGCACAGAAAGAACTTAGGGAGTATATACTATTCCTTTAAAAAGGATCCCAGGTCTATATCTATATTCATGCCGTTGGGGATTAGCGTTTTCATGGTGTAAATCCAAAACGTTTCTTGCCTTGAGATTTTAATGACCTGGTTTCCCCCCCTCCAATTTGGATGTATTTTGTCTGTTCCAAATTTTTTTAACCCATTTGGATTTTGGTCATGGTGTTCCTTGAAATGTTTCGATACGCTATGTTGCATGAACCCTCGCTCAATGTTCTTTATGTGCTCAGCTATCCTCAACTTCAATTTTCTTGTTGTTCTCCCTATGTACTGTTTGTTACATGGTCATTGTAACATGTATATAACATAATTTGAGTTGCAATCTATAAAGTCTTTTATTTCAAACTCTACTTGTGTTACTTCTGATTTCACTTTTTTGAAAGATTTCTGAGTGTTGGAATTTATCTTACACCCTCTACATGTCTGACATTTGAAAAAACCATTTGTAACATTCACCGGTTTAACACATTCCTTCCTTAAGCAACTTGGGGCCAGTTTTTGTTTTAAGTTTGGGGCCTTCGTGAATATTATTTCAGGTTTTGTTGGCAATATTTGTTGCAACATTGGATCTTGATGAAGAATATTCCAATGTTTATGGAATATTCTCCTGATGTGTTTTGACGAATCATTGTATCTAGTGACAATGATTCGTCAAAACACATCAGGAGAATATTCCATAAACATTGGAATATTCTTCATCAAGATCCAATGTTGCAACAAATATTGCCAACAAAACCTGAAATAATATTCACGAAGGCCCCAAACTTAAAACAAAAACTGGCCCCAAGTTGCTAAGGAAGGAATGTGTTAAACCGGTGAATGTTACAAATGGTTTTTTCAAATGTCAGACATGTAGAGGGTGTAAGATAAATTCCAACACTCAGAAATCTTTCAAAAAAGTGAAATCAGAAGTAACACAAGTAGAGTTTGAAATAAAAGACTTTATAGATTGCAACTCAAATTATGTTATATACATGTTACAATGTCCATGTAACAAACAGTACATAGGGAGAACAACAAGAAAATTGAAGTTGAGGATAGCTGAGCACATAAAGAACATTGAGCGAGGGTTCATGCAAATAGCGTATCGAAACATTTCAAGGAACACCATGACCAAAATCAAAATGGGTTAAAAAAAATTGGAATAGACAAAATACATCCAAATTGGAGGGGGGGAAACCAGGTCATTAAAATCTCAAGGCAAGAAACGTTTTGGATTTACATCATGAAAACGCTAATCCCCAACGGCATGAATATAGATATAGACCTGGGATCCTTTTTAAAGGAATAGTATATACTCCCTAAGTTCTTTCTGTGCTCTTAACATTAACTCCAAACTATGTACGTACTGATAACAGCACTGTATAATAGATCATCTACATGTAGCGGTCATGTAAAATTGCTACAGTCATCTCTCCTGCTGACAGTAAGGCCTGGTAAGTTGTGGGCATGCCAGCAGTAATTATGGAGGTTTGCCCTCACACCCTGGTGGGGTGCCCTGTGTATGGATGGGAGTAGTCACATGCTCTGACTCCATGGTTAGTGATGTCAGAGGTGTGTCAGCTTCCAGAGTGTACATAAGGCACAGCACTGTGTCTAAAAGTTAGTTCTGCCAGAGTTCTATCTGAGTCCGGTTCTAGTAGTCTTGAGAGTTCTATTCAGTCATGAGTTAAGTGCAAGTTCTAGCAGATGGTTATGTTATAGTAACTGAAGAGGAGACTGTGTCCAGGGACCTGGCACTGGGCAGAGATCCCTGCGGGGATAGGGAATCCCTATTTAAAGGAGAACTACACCCTTTAAAGGGAGGCACAGACTGAACATGAGTGGCTAGATATCTACTGCGAGGGGCAGCTAGCCCACTCAGACAATAAAGATGTTCTCAATCACAAACCCGCTCGTGTACATGTGTGGAGTGAATGTACAGAGAGGAGCACCACGAAGGAGTTCCTCAACAGGATCATCCCCATGTGGACGCAGGGACCCTGATGAGGTGGAGGCGCTGCACTGGAACTAGGTGAGACTCAGCACACTACCTCAGCTGCCTGTCTGGACGGGTCCTCCCCACACACCATCATGCGGGAGACTCAGGAGTCCTGTTGCCAACAGGTGCACCACCAGACACTACCACACTGTAATGGGGGCCGGTTAGACCACAGGGGCCAATGTGAGATTGGGTGGGTCAGGCCGGTTCAGAAACACCGTTACATACATGTACATAATGTTTGTATTCAGGGCTAACCATTGTAATAACTATTGTAATAACTGATGTCCTTAGAGTCCCCGACTATGTCTGTGATTAAATATGTTTGTATACATGGTCAATATTTATGTTGTTTTTATATAAAGTCTGTATATCTCTCTATAACCTGTACTACGAGTTCAATTAATATGCAATGTATGAATCATACCTCTAGTCTGATATTCACCCAATATGCTGCAACATATCCTATATAATTTGGAAACAAGGTCTAGATATACTAATCCATCAGTTCTATACCCACCACTATCTTACTACGAAATAAGCTCAATGGTGATTAAGATATCCAGAATATAAGTTACTATTTATAAACGATTATCTGTTTTCAATATCAAACTATATATATCAGTTCCCCCTGAGAAGAATTTACAAGGACAAAAGTACTTTACACGCACACCTATACATCTCATGGTGCATATATTCTATGGCCCATAATTAATTCATGCCAGTGTCGTTATTCATATTAATGATATATGTCTAGACAAGTAGACTTATGATTAGAATAGAAGTTTGCATTATATTTTAATGTCACAGTAGAGGTATAATCAAATATGTTCTGGTTCACTATTTTATAGAAAAGTGTTTTTGCTTAAATAATTTAAAAAAAAAATTGATTTGATATTAGTTATGTGATTAAGTTATCAAATGTACACTTCTTTGTTAACACTATTAATTTAGGTATAGTAATGTATACAATGAATATATAAATTTTACACATGGGTTTGATATACTATGGTCCATATACAGTATTATAGGATTATAGTGGATATTTAGTTTTTTATAAGCTACAATAATTAAAATTATAAGTATTATTATGCACATCAATTGGTTTAAAAATAATTATCACCATATAAGTATATATAGAACATATAATGTTCATAATATTTCTGGTTGTTACATATCTAATAATTTGTTTGTATATACACACGTATTTTGCTCACAAGGATAGATGTCTACATATATATACATAATATGTTCTTCCTCCCATAAAGTTTGGAGAAATCTCTCAATCTCCCTATCCCTTCTATACAGACTACTCTGTGACATAACATGGGGCCCAACAGATATTAGGGAATTTTCCCCAATTCATACACAATGAGTATCACACTCCAGTCTTGTGGTAAATCATGTATGATGTCATGTGACCTAAATATATGATTAATCCATTTATAAATTTATGTACCCTGTATATATGGATATATATAATTCTCTGTAAAAATGCAATTAAAATCTGCATTTAGGCAAACATCATATATGGATTTTATTCGTCTAAGGGATATAAATATCACCTATGTTATGCGGGAATTGCATATAGTCTCCCTAACTAATCCTATGGATGTTAGGTAACTAAGTACAATTATAAATAATACATTAATCTTCAAATCCCTTGCTCTATTAATTACTATCAAATACACTTGTTGTAAACATATGATACATATACAAAATTTAGAATATTCCAATATATAACAATTGAATAGAATGGTTATTATGTGTTGTTTATATACAGTATATAATAGTGTCCCGAATATGTACACATATTAATAACATACTGCAATGTTTACACAATTGAATGCTTAACTTGCAGAGTTTTTCTCTTTCATAATAATTAGATACATATGTGTCACGATTGTGCTCGCCACAAAACTGGGTCGGACCGCGAGGCTGAGGTGGGGTTGTAAAAGCACCGACCTGAGACCGCGCAGGCTGATCCGGATTGCGCAGTTCGTTGTCGTACATCGCAGGATCAGGATAGGAGAAGACAGCGTCGTCGTTGTACAAGCCAGGGTCAGGGCTGGAGATATCAGGATAAACATTGTTCAAGCAAGAGTTTGGCAACATGTAGTCAGGAGAACCCCGCTTCAGCTTAGGAGCGCGGGGTAGGGCTCTGCGCGAGCGACGGCCATGGCCCATGGTGCTGGTCACAGGAGATGGTAAGCAGACCAGCGTAGCACACCGCTTAGCTTCACGGGTGAACCAGTGCTACAGCGCAAGAGTCCTGAGCGGCCTGGGGAATCCTCTGTAACAGCGTAGGAACCAGGACACGGCCTCTCTAGATTAGGGAAAGAGTAGGCCCCAGGAACCAGGAAGCTATAGAAAGACAGGGAAACCACCGCTGTAGTGCAGGAATCCAAGAATCTGAAGGACGCAGGGACGAAACCTTCCGCTTCTGTGCAGGGATCCAGGAGGCTGAAGGACGCAGGGACGAAACCTCTGCTTCAGCACAGGAGAACAGGAGCAGACCGCTGCGTGAATATAGCAGCCGGTCACAGGAAACAAGGAGCTGAAGTCAACAAGAAGAGTACTCAGCTACAACACAGGAGACTGGAGCAGACCGCTGCATGAATATAGCAGCCGGCCTTAGGAAACCTGGAGCTGCAGACAACAAGGAGAATACTCCGCTTCAGCATGAGAGACAGGAACAAGCGAGGGCTTGTGGCAGAACAGTAAGTGACATCCAGTAAGGACTATGCTCGGCAGGGAGCATTATGGGAAGACAGTACTTAAAGGCCAGCGGGCCAATCCCCGGAGGGGGGTGTGAAGGTACTGCTCCAATGAGTGAATGCAAGTCTAGGTTGCAGTGATAGGCTGCACAGCTGCAATAGATACCAGAGGGAGTGTGTATTGCTTTGGTGAGTGAATCCAGGCTGCAGCAAACATCAGGAGAGGTGCTCCAGGACTGCACCTGTCTGCAAGGTAAGGCAACCAGTAAACCGTGGAGCGGATTCCTTACAGTACCCCCCCCTTCACGCGAGACCACCGGGCGAACATGAGCACTCATAGAGTTGGAGGACCGGGAATTGTTGCTGAACCGTCTAGGATTGGGGTTAGAGTCGTACTCCAGAGACTCATGATTAGTCCTTAGTGTACCCCCACCCCCCGGTGAGAACTGTGGCCAGACAGGACCATCCATGGGCCTTGGGGACATTGAGTTGTTCCTAAAATTCTTTAGGTAGAAAGGGCATCCGTAAACGAGCAGTTCTTTGGTGAGTACAGTTCTAGGATATGAGATTGATGGAAGAAACATCCTTGGTACTTGGCTCGCCTCGCAAAATGTCTTGGAAATCCAGGGCTGTGAAGAACCAGAGAGTTCCAGAGCAGAAACGGTAGAAGAACCCCCACTGAAAGCCCAGTCTTTAATAAAGGAACCTGAATCTAGGATCAGCGGCCCTGATAGTTGATCGAATACACCAGGAGGAACTTTGTAACAGAAAAAGTTTTGGCTGACCACTGCATGTTGGAATTTGCGAGGAATTTTTCCTCTAGAAGGCTCCCAGGTAATGGTTAGTAAGGGTATAGGCTGGTTGGAAGCATCTCCCGGTATTGGTATGGAAGGTGACAAGGCAAGCAGTAAACCAGGCATAGGGACCGAAATCTTGGGATACGTACAGAGTATTTCCAACTGAGAGGAAATAACAGGGGCAACCGAAAATTCCGAGGGACAAAACCATGGTTTAGCAGGAGCAGAGAAGCAAACAACAGTAGAGCTCTCCAATACTGGGAAATCTTCATTGGGAGATAATATTGTCAGTGAATCAGGAATAGTCCTTGGAATCTTCAAATCAGTAGCTTGAGAAAAAGGCAGAGCCAGGGTAGTGGTGGGAGGGAAGCTAACATCAGAAGCTGAAGTCTGTACTTCAGTGACAGGGACCTGAGAATCAACCAGCAGCAAGTATGAACTATGAAAACTCTTAATGACAGGCACCTTAGGAGTACAAGGAGTCTTTTCCGAAACTGCAATGGCCCTAACCACAGGAGTACCTAACCTGACAAAAACATGAATTGGTGTGTTTTCTAGTGCAAAATCTCTGATCACAGGACTCCTAACCGATAGTGAGGGTGTCTGGGTTTGATTAGAGAAAAAATCAGATGTATTGATAAGTGACTTAGAAACAATTACTGAGGTTCTAGATTTGCTGGACATGTGAGAAAAAATACCCTTTAAGACAGGAGTTTTAATTTCTTCCCCGAGTAACCCCATGTTTGCTGGGGCATATTTAGACACAGTACTGAGGGACAGAGTTTCAGCAAATGCAGGACAGCTAAATAGCTCAGATTTAAACCCCAGGACTTGTAAAATAGGCATGATGGTCTCAGACAATACAAAGGGAGTGACCCCAGATATGCTGATCTCTGGAGGATAAACCTGGAGAGAGAAATCAGGGGAACCCTCAGCCAGAATAACCATCGTAGGAAGAGATTCAGAATCTGAAGGAGAAACACTACCTCTCAGAGTTTCAAAACCAGTAAGACACAATTCAGAGAAAGGAGAAACAGTGTGTGGGTTTCTTACTAGTCTATATGAAAAAGCGTCACTTTTGGGCGAAAACCGTGCGTCAGCAAACATTCCTGGGAACACAATATGAACCCCAGGAGGGACATACAGACTACTGTATGCTTTTAACCCTAAGCTTAAAGAGGAGGAGAACTCAGACAGTACCCGGGGGTTAATTAAAACTGTACTGGTCTCTGAAGTAGGTATTTGGTAAGGAATGTCTGGGAAACCAGAAATTACTGCAGACTCCCTAATATGGGAACTATGCGCTGAAGCAGGGATCACCGCTATGTGGGCGACAGGCTGGTTCAGTGAAATACCCGGGAGAAGGAACTCTGCGACCAAGCTTAGGGAAAAACCTGACTCTTGACTACTTGTATCAGGAACCAAAACTTTAGCCGAAGTCTCCGGAGGCGAAACTGCGGAAACTTGAGCTGTAGCAGGGGATTTATAGCAAAGAATATCTAAGGACTCCGTACGGTTATGGGAATCCCTCAATGCAACCTCTGCTGTCTGACTTGTGGACTCATTCTCTGAGGCTAAAACGAAGGCATTAACTTGGAGGCAGCAAGAATTTACAGGGGTTAATGCAGACAGTGCCTGAGAGTAAAACACAGGAAATCTTTTCTCTGTACTAGGAGAGACAAGGAATCTCTCCTCTGGAGCTAGGGGCGTAACCATGGCTGGCAGAGAACAGGGATTTATCAAAGAAGACTCAGAGAGCTGCCCCTCAGGGGTAAATACAGAAATGACCCTGGGGACAGAACTTAGGGATTCTTTCTCTGACGGGGAAAGCGCACCGGACTGCCTGGCAGAGGTTAAAGCTGGGAAACCCTCAAGACCTAAAGAGAGGGATTCAGAGCTAGAAATAGGGGAACTAAGGGACTTATTCTCTGATACTAGAACCTTAGTATTAGTTAGTGAAACATATGTATTCTCCAGGGGAACCTCACAGGACTGATCGGCAGGGGTTAACGTAGACATATCATTAGTGTCAGGGAACCCGGGCACACAATCAGAGCTAGGGACTGTGGCAGTTACTACGTTAGGAGATATTGCTAATGGGTTAGTTTGGTCATCTCCCGGAGACGGAGATACGTCCCCCGGTTTAGCGACAGGACTGGCAGCAGAGGAAAACCGCCAGAGGATGGCGTTAGCGGCCAGGGGGCGATCCTGTTTTAACAAGCAGTCATCCAATACCATGGAAAGTACATGCAGCGTGTCGTGAGCGAGAGCCACCATGACGGAAGGGTCCGGGAGTACTAAAGGAATGTCCAATGATAAAGCCAGGGCATTGAGTGTACTACAGGCGTTGACCAGTTCCACAGGACTCACCTTATCCCCAGTTAAAGGGGAATCAGGGGAGAAAACACTGTTTTCACTGGCCAGAACACTGGCCAGATACTGTTTTAAGTCTCTGAGGCAGTAAGCCTTACAAACCAGATCATTACGGCATTTCTTTTGCAAGGGAGTTAAGCCCTCCGACATAAACGGATCTTCCATCAGGGGTATTATATCGCACAAATAATCATTCTCAAACTGGGACTGGTCTAAAGACCGGGACAGGTTTTTAGGAAAAAACTTACCAACTCGCACCTCAGCGGGGTCCGAGTTTGTGGGGCCGAGCATACTGTCACGATTGTGCTCGCCACAAACCTGGGTCGGACCGCGAGGCTGAGGTGGGGTTGTAAAAGCACCGACCTGAGACCGCGCAGGCTGATCCGGATTGCGCAGTTCGTTGTCGTACATCGCAGGATCAGGATAGGAGAAGACAGCGTCGTCGTTGTACAAGCCAGGGTCAGGGCTGGAGATATCAGGATAAACATTGTTCAAGCAAGAGTTTGGCAACATGTAGTCAGGAGAACCCCGCTTCAGCTTAGGAGCGCGGGGTAGGGCTCTGCGCGAGCGACGGCCATGGCCCATGGTGCTGGTCACAGGAGATGGTAAGCAGACCAGCGTAGCACACCGCTTAGCTTCACGGGTGAACCAGTGCTACAGCGCAAGAGTCCTGAGCGGCCTGGGGAATCCTCTGTAACAGCGCAGGAACCAGGACACGGCCTCTCTAGATTAGGGAAAGAGTAGGCCCCAGGAACCAGGAAGCTATAGAAAGACAGGGAAACCACCGCTGTAGTGCAGGAATCCAAGAATCTGAAGGACGCAGGGACGAAACTTCCGCTTCTGTGCAGGGATCCAGGAGGCTGAAGGACGCAGGGATGAAACCTCTGCTTCAGCACAGGAGAACAGGAGCAGACCGCTGCGTGAATATAGCAGCCGGTCACAGGAAACAAGGAGCTGAAGTCAACAAGAAGAGTACTCAGCTACAACACAGGAGACTGGAGCAGACCGCTGCATGAATATAGCAGCCGGCCTTAGGAAACCTGGAGCTGCAGACAACAAGGAGAATACTCCGCTTCAGCATGAGAGACAGGAACAAGCGAGGGCTTGTGGCAGAACAGTAAGTGACATCCAGTAAGGACTATGCTCGGCAGGGAGCATTATGGGAAGACAGTACTTAAAGGCCAGCGGGCCAATCCCCGGAGGGGGGTGTGAAGGTACTGCTCCAATGAGTGAATGCAAGTCTAGGTTGCAGTGATAGGCTGCACAGCTGCAATAGATACCAGAGGGAGTGTGTATTGCTTTGGTGAGTGAATCCAGGCTGCAGCAAACATCAGGAGAGGTGCTCCAGGACTGCACCTGTCTGCAAGGTAAGGCAACCAGTAAACCGTGGAGCGGATTCCTTACAATATGGTCCAGAATACGTTGTATGCTGTTTCACGCTGTGATATTAATCAATCATGTTATTTTCAATGATTAACCAATCATGTTTCACGCAGTGATATTAATCAATCATGTTTTAGCCAATCATTTTGGGGAGGTACATATAAATACCCTGTTAGGGATTAGGTAACAATTAGCATCCCCTGATGAAGCCCAAGTGGAGAAACGCGTAGGGCCAGCGTTTGTTTGCAGCAGAGAGAGAGACACGCCGAGGTACTAAGCAGAGAGACATTCTCGAGGAGCTACGGCGGTGATTCCCTGCACTGGCAGACACCAAATCTCGCGAGAGCCGAGCCGCGTCATACCGCGTCAGACCACGTGATACGGGAGTGATCGTGAACGCAGAGAGGACTGGTAATCGGCGCTTCTGTACACGAGTGTGAGAGACTCGCTAATCACTCTCTACTGCTTGAAATTAACTCACAAAATGTGAGTTGATTACTTATTTTTATATAGAGTCAATTTTAGATTAAAAGGTTTTACACATATCTTGTCCCTTCCTTTATTTCCTCCCCATCCCCCCCCCCCCTTGTGAGATCCATACATAGAGACGAGTGATTTCCAGAGACCAGCTGTGACTGCTGCAGCTGAGTTCCCGTGAAGAAGCAATCCTGAGATCCAGCAGTCAGGGAGAGAAGCTGAAATAGCTGTGTTCGTGAGTCCCATAGAGGATTACAGGCTTTATTCCAACCTACCTGTGTAAGCGCATCTCTTACCATCCTATTGTCTGTTTATAACCAGATATACTGCCCTATGATTCCTTTTTGTGTTTTCTCTCTTCCCTGTCTCATTTGCGCCTAGGTCACTCTTCTACAAATCTTCAAGGCGGCGATTGTGGAGCCGCAGACCTAATTTGGCTGCAGTTTGTAGGGATAGATGTACACCAGGGTATGTACCTCACTTAAAATAGATTGGCTTAATAAGTGGTGTGTATAATCTCCTCCACTTAAACATACTGTTAAGATTTGCGCGGTATGCTTCTTGTCTATATATATATATATATATATGCAAGAGAGAAAGAGAGGACCCCGCATCCACAAGACATGTAAACACAGATAAATACCGACACTGGAAAAATCCAAAATACAGTGATGTGTCGGTGGTGCTATAAGGGCAGTATAATAGATTGAGAAAGAGAAAAAGGCCCTAAATAAAGCACTCTAGTATTTGTATCAGTACAAATCACATAAGGTTTATTAATGTATTGTCACAGAACAAAAATAGTTAAAACAAAGCACAGAAATGTTTAAAATACAGCATGGATCCCCTGTTCATTACAAAGCTAAACAACTCCCTCAAAGAAGATGCCCAAAATACACTCAGATAGTATTCTGAAACACCTGACAAAATAAACCTGGTGTGACACCCAACAGACTAAATAGTCACGGCTAGGGCTATGTAATCATCTGCAAAAGGTCAGATATGCCTACTAACCCCTGCAGTGTAGGGTGTGTCTGTGGCGACAAAAAGTAGCAGGTAAGTGACAGCATAGATACACAGATTAAAGCCTGCAAAGCACATATAAGCCTATAGCTAGAGAGAGTGATACATCACCTATGGTCAGGTACAGTGTGGTCGGTACATTCAGGGGGGAACAAGGAGGGATGTTAGAGCATAGTAATGTGACCCAGAGAGGGGACAAACCAGGGGATCCTGCCTGCTGGACCTGCTCCTACGCGTTTCGGCACACAGCCTTCTACTGGGAGTGGTGATGTAAGCAGGGTAACATGCAGGTTTAAAAAGGGAACTAATTGGGCTAGTGGGTGTAATCACCTGGCAAAAATCAGACTGACATAGATTATGCAGAGGACAAACAGGTGTGGGCTAAGAGTGAGGCTAATAGAGTCAGAGATGGTCATAGGTTATCAGCCAATGAAAAATTCTTATTGTGGATGCACTTACACTCCTCCAAAATAGTCAATAATTACATGAATACCTGCCTGGTGAGTCCAATATGTGGCAGTAGCAGAAAGCTTATCCTCAGGCTGTAGCACATAATGTATCTCAGGGCCACAGATGTAATAAATTAACTATAATGGCATAATATGTTTAAGGGCAGAAAACGGGCCTCCCATATGTCACTGCGCATGTCCGTGACGTCATAACGTCACGTCTGGTAAGGCAGGACGCCCTGAGCTTAGTAATGGGCACTAGTGAGCCGGTCCAGCAGGCAGGATCCCCTGGTTTGTCCCCTCTCTGGGTCACATTACTATGCTCTAACATCCCTCCTTGTTCCCCCCTGAATGTACCGACCACACTGTACCTGACCATAGGTGATGTATCACTCTCTCTAGCTATAGGCTTATATGTGCTTTGCAGGCTTTAATCTGTGTATCTCTGCTGTCACTTACCTGCTACTTATTGTCGCCACAGACAAACCCTACACTGCAGGGGATAGTAGGCATATCTGACCTTTTGCAGATGATTACATAGCCCTAGCCGTGACTATTTAGTCTGTTGGGTGTCACACCAGGTTTATTTTGTCAGGTGTTTCAGAATACTATCTGAGTGTATTTTGGGCATCTTCTTTGAGGGAGTTGTTTAGCTTTGTAATGAACAGGGGATCCATGCTTTATTTTAAACATTTCTGTGCTTTGTTTTAACTATTTTTGTTCTGTGACAATACATTAATAAACCTTATGTGATTTGTACTGATACAAATACTAGAGTGCTTTATTTAGGGCCTTTTTCTCTCTCTCTCAATATATATATATATATATATATATATATATATATATAGTCAAATTGTAGAGAGAATGTATATATCTCCTGCTTTGGACAACTACACCTACTAAGGGTTTAAGATCCAGGGGAGGTTCTGCAAGCACAGAAAGGTGCAGATCACCTGACCTTAATTAACAGAGAAAGGCCAGGCTGGATCATTTTTCCCCTCTCCCTTAGGCTAAGGCCCCGCAGCATGCGCCGGCGCTCCCGCCTTGCGCGATATGCAGTATTTAGGGAGCCGTTTTTAGGCGCAGGGGGCATGGCCAAAACGGGTCGGGTGGGTGGCGGCCATGATGGGGGTGGGCCATGATGGGGGGGGACGGCCATAGCTTTCATTCTGTTGTCATCAGGCAATATTAGAAACAAAACATACAGAACCCCTATAAGCTCATATTGAACCCCCAAAATAACCACAACACACATATATATATATATATGTGTGTGTCAAAGAGGAGTGCTACTGAGCATGGCAATATATATTTAAAACCAGAGACAGAACATGAACACAGACAGAGCCCAGAACATATATATATATATATACATATATATATAACTACATATAACTACATATATATACATATATATACATACATATATATATATATATATATATATATATATATATATATATATATATATATATATATATATATATATACATACATACATACATACATACATACATACATACATACATACATACATACATATATATATATATATATATATATATATATATGCAGAAAACAAAAAGAGAAAACAGGCGCACTCCTAGTGTGATAAAGTATAAAACAGTGACTGACTGGGGGGGGTGACTGACTGGGGGGGTGACTGACTGGGGGGGGGGTGACTGACTGGGGGGGGGGGTGACTGACTGGGGGGGGTGACTGACTGGGGGGGGGAGTGACTGACTGGGGGGTGACTGACTGGGGGGGACGTGACTGACTGGGGGGGTGATTGATTGGATGGGGTGACTGATTGGGGGGGTGACTGACTGGGAGGGGTGACTGACTGGGGGGGTGACTGACTGGGGGGGGTGACTAACTGGGAGGGTGACTGACTGGGGGGGGTGACTGACTGGGGGGGTGACTGACTGACTGGGGGGGGGGGTGACTGACTAGGGGGGGGTGACTGACTAGGGGGGGGTGACTGACTATGGGGGGTGACTGACTGGGGGGGGGTGACTGACTGGGGGGTGTGGGTGACTATCTGGGGGGGTGACTGACTGGGGGGGGACTGACTGTGGGGTTATTGATTGGGTTGAGAGGTTACTGATTGGGGGGGAGAGGTTACTGTTTGGAAGGGAGAGGTTACTGATTGGGGGGGAGAGGTTACTGATTGGGGGGGAGGTTACTGATTGGGGGGGGAGGTTACTGATAGGGGGGGTACCTCTGGTGTCACACACATACACATACTCCCATACACACATACACATTCATTCACAAACACACACACACACAAACACACACACACACACACACACACACACACACGAGGAAAGGCCGTGACCCGCACCACGCTACTCCCCCACCCACCCACGCCCATCTCCCGCTCGTGGGGGGGCAGGCTGACATCCCCCCCCCAATCAGCAGGGTGGGTGGGAGGCACGTGGTGAGGTATCCCCCAGCGGGTGCCCCATACGACAGTCAGCCCCGCCGTGGCCGCCACTGCCCTGCTCCCCTCGCCGGCATGTCGTCACAGTGCGCAGCCAAGCAGCTTTGCAGGCTGCTTCTTCCCCCCAGCCCGCGGCGGCATGAAGCTCATGGGGAGGGAGGGGCAGGCCGACATCCCCCCACCTCATGCGGCTAGCTGGCGCATGTGATGCACGTGGTGAGGAGTGAGGGCCGAGCCCCCCCCCCCCCCCCCCGCACGCCAACCGGGCTGCAGCAGTGGGGACCTCCCACCCCGGGCAGCGATCGGTGGATCGAGGGGAGGGGGACAGGCGCAAGGGAAGGGGATAAGAGCAATAGGAGGGGAAGGGGACAGATGCAGGGGACAGGAGCAGGGGACGGGGACAGGAGCAGTGGACAGGAGGAGTGGAAGGGGACAGGAGCAGGGGACAGGAGGAGGGGAAGGGGACAGGAGCAGGGGACAGGAGAGCTGCCGCGGTGGGGAGTAGGGAGCCATGTGGGGACCAGGGGGATCACAGGGAAGGAGCAGAGGGGCCGCAGCATGGCGAGTACTTACCCTCCAACAGATGTCCGGGCAGAAAGAATGTCCGCTCATTGGGGGCGGGCTCATATAGAGCCTGGCCACGTGCCCAGAAAGCCTTGGAGCGCGCACCAATCAGTTGTCAGGAAGGGGGAGTTTTTTTGTTTTTTTTTCCGCGCGAGCAGGGAAAATTTCAGCACGAGCAGGGAAATTTAAAAAAAAAACACGTGTGCTGCTTGGGCCAACATTTACTCACCCAGGGGTTAAATCCACACTCCCCGGGCATGTAAATGTATAGGATTGTCGAACACTGTATATATATATATATATATATATATATATATATGCACTGTACTGTGTGTTTGTGTCAATGGATGAAGCACTGGGCTCTGTCTGTGTTTCATGTTCTGTCTCTGGTATTAAATATTAGAGACACGTTCTGTATCTGTGCTCATAGAAAATTCACGTATCACAGTCCAGTAACAAATCCAATAATTCATATCGCTTTCCTCATCAAGACAGGCAATACAATAATGACTTGTTAACAGATGGAGTCAAATAATACTCCTATTAGGGGGAGGTATATGGAAATACAACATACACAGGCGGCACACTTTATTTGAGTACGGCTCATTCCGCAAGCCGGGATATGTCCTGGCTTGCGAGCCGCACTCCCTCAGCGTGCCGCGCATCACCGATGCGCGGTCACGCGTCATCGGGTGCCTGTGCCGCCTGTACGCATGCCCAGGGCTCCCCGAGGGAGCTCTGGTGTCGCGCGGATGTGAGGACGGCGGCGGGACGTTCCGGGGGACCCGGCGGACCCGGTGAGGAGAGGGGGAAGCCCCGATCGGCGGGCCTCTCCTCCGAGGCTTCGGCGCGCCCCCGGCACCCTCCGGCACGCGCCAGGTTACTGCTGCGGCCGAGAACGAGAAAATGCTCGAATAAACTCAGCAGTAGGTTGGCCACACTGCTCAAAATAAATGAACAGTGGGACCCCAGCTAGTAATCCCAAGCATGATAACACTCCCCTGGAGCTAGACTAGATAACATCCATGGAAGCAAAATAATAAAGCATACTCACACTTGGCAATGTTGCCAGAAGTCCTCTGTTAAGCGTGCAGCTGCAAGATAAATACTGAAGGGTGTATCCCTGGAGGGGACGTGCAAGCAGTGCACTGCTTGTAGGTGCATATAGAAAAAAGATGTGACGGTGGCTGTATCAGGTGCAATAAAAATAAGCTTCTTTATTGAGGAACAAGACAAACTGGGTTCACATGACGCTGTAGAGGTACTCTAACATGTTTTGGGCTCCCAGTCCTTTGACAAGCGTTGCTTCTTAATCAGTACATCTTGGAGACGCAGTTCATATAAGCCTACCATCTACATTGGGACTGTGATATTCTTATGTGCAGGACACTCAGTGGTATCTAGTATTTAAGGTATATGTCTGATTTTTATTAAATGCCTTCATTTTTATGCTTATAGGAGTGTGCGCTCAATCTTTTTGGTTTGTTCATGTGCAATTTAGGAATTGGTTATTCCTTGATGAGCAGCTTTTCCCTATTAGCATAACCATTTACCTACACCATCTAGCCCCAACATCAGTCACTCATTTTGTGTGTGTGTGTGTGTGTTGAAATTGATGTTTCGGACTTAATGGCCCTTTGTAAAGATGGATCTAAGTACAAAACTCCCCCACTATATTTATACTCTTCATCAGACAGAATAGAGATGAAACAAATTAAAACACATGGAAAAAAATTATATAAAAAGACTATGGTTGTTAACTGCAACTATGGATATACTGTATATGGCAGAGAATTTTGTTTATTTTGGCTTTTTAACGTCCGGTTACCACAATGATGCTTGTTTTTTTGTGCTTATGTTTCATGTGCTCATCCCCCCCCCTCCTCTTTTTCTCTCATATGTTATCTATTTCAATGTACAGTATTACTTTTTTTATTTAATTTTTTATTGTTTCGTGCACTTTTTTGTATTTGGTTATGTAGTTTTTGTATTTATTTTGAGAATGGTATACACTTATAATTTATTATAGTGGGGTATTACAGTTCTTTTGTTGCAATTTGGCAGGATTGAACAACATACAGTATTGCTTGTTTTTGTGGTTTCTTTAACATTTTTAGTTAGTTTTGTAGTTTTTAATTTTGATTCTGTATTTAAGATTGTGGGTTTTTTTCATGACAGTTAATGTTTTCCAGATTGAGATAACCCTAACACTACACACTGCACTATGTCTTTACAAGATAGACTAGTTAGGATGCACTCTACAGATGTAGCAAGTTACAGTACGTTTTGCAGTCCAGGGGGATTAACGCTGTGGTAGTCGATGTTTCTGAATGGGACCCCACAGCATTAATCTTCCCCTTGATGGACCATCAGAAACAGATACTAACTTTGTGGAGGAGCTGCACAGCTGTCTCTGTCTCCATCCCGGTCTGCAGTGATTGGACTTGTAACACTGTCCAGCACCTTAATCATATAGATGACCGAATATGGTCATATACCCTACCCATCATGATGTACAGTAGAGACCCATATTTGAGCATCTACTGTATGTCATGCAGGGGATTGCCAAACCCTGCATCTAACCTTCAGCGCTGTAGGAAAACACTGCGGAAGGGGATGGAGAAGGAGATGGTTGAAAATTGAGAGACGGCTATGTAGCTCTTCTAAAAGGATAGTATAGGTTTCTCTCACTAAAAAGTATTAACTATGTGGGTTTCCATTCAGAAGCATGGAACCCTGTAGCATTAATCCAACTGGCTAGCTTATTTATCTCAGGCCGAACTGCCATGCAGCAGCTTCAGCTGTGGGTGAACATGGCCTAAAGAACAGTAAGCTTTGCTACATCTGTATATACATGTTGAAAGAATAACTGTGTTTTATCAAATATATTTTTGTATATTTAGATGCATATAATGAAATATAACTTAATAGATAGGACTTGTTTTTCTTTTTTTATGTGTAGATTAATGCATTACTGTATGTATTTTAATGTTTATTATGGGCACAATAATGATCTTATGTTATGGTTTAATTAGCATTGAAGTAATTACGGAGGTGGCAACTTGCATATTTTTGCTGAAACGTTGGACCCTTTGGTGGCACAATAAATTGCATCTTCAGAAGACTGTGTGCCTGCTTCCATTTTCTTTGATGATCTCCTTTGGGATGTCTGGACCTCCCTGGACACAGTGCACTGGCAGATAAGTACCCCCCTCCAGCACATTTAGCGGTGTGCATGCACTTCCATATATAACTTGCATATCATGTCATGTTGTGACCCAGGGATGAGATTTTGTGGAACACGTTAGATGTGTTCCTTTATCTCTTTTATAATTACTCCAGCATTCTCTTTTTAGCACATAAAAAAAGTTTATTTTGAAGATCAATTCTCACATACAAAAATAGTGCAAAATGGCAGGGACGTGCAAATAAATTATATCTTCAAAGATGGTTGCATAATATTCTGTTTAGAGAGAAATCCTTCTGTTTAATCTTGGTTTCATGATGTGAAACGTAGTTTCTTCTTTCTCCCGGTGTTAAACTTCTCTCCCCCTTCTTGGTGTAATCCTTCTCCCATCCTTTTGGGTGTAATTCTTCTCTCCTCTAACTAGCTACACACTATTAGTATTTATCCAGATAATAACCCTTAGTCAGACCTTGATTCTACTAATTCTATTACCAGATAAGGTCCTACAGCTTAAAACTGATGCCCAGCCTCCATACAAGTATATTACCAAATATGGCTTGTCTTCTGGAAAGATCTCAGAGCTCCTGCCAATCTAATATGCCATACACTCCCACAATTGCATCAGCCCCAACCACAGTTGTTGATAGTCACTAAAAATGTCACCCACAGGGTCCCCCTCCTTCAGACAACCCAACACAGCTGCAATCCCATTATAACTTAAAATCCTATCCTAATGTGACTGAATCTTCAGAAAATACAAATTAACCCCCATTTGAATAATATCATATATGTGTGATATAATATGTATAGAAAATAATTGTTGCAAATCAGACAATATCATACTCGATGTGTGACATTTTGTCTTTATACATCGAATTCATACCTAATTACAATATAATAATGTAACTGAACTGGAATTCTTACAATGTGTGGGGCTTTTCTATGGATGAAACGTTATAACTTGTTTCAATTTGTTTCACGTGTGTTCTGTCTTTTGGAGAGCATAAATATAGTGTTTTTGTACTTGAGATCTTCAGGGTAAAAATACCTGCTAGGAGCCCTAAAAAGCAAAAGGAAAAGGGGTAGCGGAGTGTTGCTAAGCAACATCAAGTGAGTGACAGTAATGAGCGTGTAAGTGAGGGTAAAAATAGGATGTGGCAGAGAACTATGTGAGGGCATGAACCGACAGAATAAAATATGTAACATAATATAGACACAACATGTATAACATGTTACTGTATGCAAATTGGATGGTAACTGATTAATAAAGACTGAAACATTATTCTAAAACAGTGTCCAATGTGTTTTCATTAACATGATTTAATATTGGTCAAAATGTACTAGGTAAAGGCACCCGACAATTGAAGGAGTTGGAGTCAAGGGAATAACCTGTGTTCTGCACAGTGGTTCATAAAACTCAGGTAGAGGGTATAAGTACAAAAAGGTCATACTACTTCAATGGTAGGGATTAATACATCAGAATAGAGCTGTTGACAGTCTCAATTAGATACAGTAGTTCCCACAGCAATCAGCATAGCTGGGAAAAGGGAAGTGCTCAATTAAAGTCTTGAAAGGGAGATTTTACAGCAATAATGAACTCCAGCAGGCTGTAGATAAAGCAGTGTAGTTCAGCAACACGGAAGTATAAAATCCAATAATATCCAAAGTAGTTCATATCCTGGGTAGTTATAAATCCGGATATTAATGCAGTTCATTGATATACGGAGCTTCCCATGGTAATAAACAAGAAGGAAAAGGTCAATCAATATTAGAGAGACCAGTTCCAACATCAATATCACAATGTATGCAAAGAGCATATTCCTTGGATACATCTTGCCTGTCTTTAGCAACAACTGTATAACATTATGTAAGGGACAGGTGTGTGAACTGAGACAAGCATCAATGGGGTAACCACAAAAGTATCCCTGCTAATGTAATGAAGAGTCATTGTTGGAACAGAACCAGTGCTTTAAGAGTGTAGAGTCAAGCAATAAATAGAAGCTGATGTATAAACCTCAGTAAGGCCTGGGCCATAGAGGGGTGAGGAGTTCCGAGCCGCGCTGACGCTGAGGCTCGCCTGCTGAAATCTGCGCGATTTTATGCCCATGCAGGCGAGCCAGCGGACGCGATCGGAGGCGGGGGGAGACTGAGGGAGGCGGGGCAGTGACGTCGCTGGGCCAATCGCCTGCGACGCACTGATGTCGACGTCACGGCGCTGACGTCACGCGCCGTGACGTTGACGCAGCTCTGCGCTCATTGGATGTTTTCAGCCGACAGCGCGCTGAAAAACAGCTTGGCGCTCGGCTGAAAACTCCAGCACCTCAGCATGCCTGTGGACGCTCGCGTGAGCCCCCTCTAAAGGCATCCTCATTGAGGATGCAGGGGCTCAGCGCGGAGCGTCCGCACGGCTCAGCACGGCCTGTCCTTCTATGGTCTCGGCCTAAGGAATATATTGAAACATGGTGAACCAGTGTAATATACAATGTAAGAGCAAGCCAGAAAAACTATCTGTGACTGTCAGCAGTCACAAGACTGTCGATTTTTAAGTGTTTTGATAAACAACCCACTGTAAAAGAAAACGTTCTAGAAACGAATGGCAAGGGTCAGAGCATAAGTAGAACTGAGCTGGAGTGAGGCAAAGCCAGATGTAACATTCACGGTCTACAGGAAGTGAAGCGTGAGGTGTGCGTGGTGCCACTAGTTTTGAAATGTACACTATGTTAACAGATAGAGTAGCTAAATATACAAATTAAATTGTGTGACAAAACATTAATATATGCTGTGTACATGAGGAGCAGAGGTAGTGTAGCAGCCACAGAAAATGGATGAAACAGAGAATCAATTGAAAAAAATCATGCCACAGGAGGGAGCCGCAACCTCTATATTATTGAACAATTGGTAACTGAAGAAGTGCATACTGTTGTGCCGACGAGTATTCTAAAAAAAAATCTGGGGCAATCACCAACAAGACCTAGGTACATTCTGGGTGCATACTGGGTACATGCTGGGTACATACTGGGTACATGCTGCAACATTTCAGTGACATTTCTGCAGACAGACTAATGGCCCATCGGATTAACAGCGGGGGTCCCTGGCAGTCCTATTCAAACTGAATTGGACTGCCAGGGACCCCTGCTGTGTTAATCCAATGGGCCCTTAGTCTCTGCAGAAATATCACTGAAATGTTTGCATCATGTACTCAGCATGTACCTGGATCTTGTTGGTGATTGCCCTAGATTTTCCAAGGCATGTTTAAGGCAAGTTTTAGAATACTCGTCGCGCACCTGTAGGTAGGTTGATAAAATGTAAGTAAATAAAGCACATGGCCCTGATGGCATACACCCAAGAGTTCTTAAGGAGCTAAGTACAGTAATAGCTACACTATTACAGTACATTTAAAATTCAAGGACCCCATTTCCACAGATTCAGTACCACAAGATGGGCATAAAGCAGATATGGTCCCAATATATAAAAATGGAGCTAGATCACAACCTGGAAATTACAGGCCTGTATGCCTGATATAAATAGTGGGGAAGCTGCTTTAAGGTTTAGTATGGGATAATATTTAGGAACACCTAATGGATAACAAAATTATTAGTAATAGTCAGCATGAATTTGTGAACGATAGGTCATGTCAAACTAACCTTATTAGTTTATTTGAGGAGGTAAAAAGGAATTTAGACTTGGGTAATGTAGTTGATGTGATCTACTGTACTTAGATTTTGCTAAGGCTTTTGATACAGTGCCACACAAGGTTAGTGTACAAAATAAAGGAAATTGGACTCAGTAAAAATAATTACACCTGGATTAAAAACTGGTTGAGTTGTCATAAATGGAACCTTTTCAGGTTGGCTAAAGTTGTAAGTGGAGTACCTCAAGGATCAGTACTGGGACCCCTGCTTTTTAACTTGCTTATTAATTACTTTGAGGTTGGCATAGAGAGCAAAGTCTTCATTTTTTCTGATGTTACTAAATTGTGCAAGATATTAAAATCAGAGCAGGATGTAATTTTTTTCCAAACAGACTTGGATAGATGTGAAATATAGGCAGGTAAATGGCAGATGAGGTTTAATTCAGATAATTGTAAGGTTATGCATTTGGGAAACAAGAATAGACAGCAAACTTACACATTTAATGGGTAAAAATTAGGTGACTCAATGATGGAGAAAGATGTAGCAGTGTTTTTAGACAGCAGGCTTAGCAATAGTACCCAATATATGTATGTATGTATGTATGTATGTATGTATGTATGTATGTATGTACTGTATATCTTTATTTATATAGCACCATTAATGTACATAGTGCTTCACAGCAGTAATACATGTGACAATCATATAAATAACAAATAACACATAATGGGAAGAAGAGCTTCAGACATAAAAGTGACACTTAGGAAAAGGAGTACCGCCTCGAAGAGCTCTCAATCGAATTGATAATTAGTGAAGTAAAATAGAACAGAAAGTTCCAAAAGTCAGTGCTGCAGAGTGATGGATATTATCAGCATATATGAATCAAGCTATATTGGTAGATAAGGATAGACCCATTTATTTGTGACTGTCTGGAAAATGAATAATCTTCAACCTTCATGGCTCACTAGTGTGGGGACTAAAGTGCATTCCCAAATGAGGGGGATAATGCAGCCAGTGAATGCCTAAGAAAACAGTTAATAATAATAGCATGTTCTTGTATAGCGGTGCTAGTTGTACACAGCGCTTTACAGAGACATTATTGCAGGCACAGGTCCCTGCCCCGTGGAGCTTACAATCTATGCTTTTGGTGCCTGAGGCACAGGGAGATAAGTTGACTTGCCCAAGGTCAAAAGGAGCCGACACCGGGAATTGAACCAGACTCCCCTAATTCAAACTCTCAGCGTCAGTCAGTGTTGTTACTCACTGAGCCACTCCCTCTCCATCTACAGTTATTGTATGGCTGGTTATCCTCCTATGTAATGAGTATGCAATCCCTAGAGCTGATGATTAATATGAACTTGCATCTGGTTTAAACAATAAAAACACTGTTTATGCTACTCATTGGTCCTATGGTCAGTCCTCTGAGGCATGCTTCCAGTAATGTATTGGATTTATACCCTCAATACACTTACACCGATGGGTATTAGCAGGGACTGGGAACGTAAACATTTTCTCAGCTAGACATTTCTCTGGTCTTCCGACATATCTGCATAGAGTCCTTTTCGGATACATCTGTCTGCATCCTTTGTTTAAATTTGTTTTATTTGATCTAATTTTGTAAATAAAAGATTTATTTACTATTGATGTGATATTATCACCAAAGAAATATATCTAACAGATTACCTTTCTCTTTTAAGAATGACCCAACCTGTATCTTCTGCTATGTTTATATACAATTCTCATATGAATTTATTGTTTGCATTCATTATGGATTCATGAGCAAATAATGGTCTGTTTAGTTGTTGGTTAAGAATGCCAGTTCTAATGCTTATATTGCTAATGCCCAGACCTTGCTTTCTTATTTCTCCACAGTTACTGTATATCTGTCTCTTTTGGGTTTGACTTCATATTAGTTTTTTTTTAATCTTATCCATATTCGTATACATCACATGTACCATGTTAGTTAAACCCTATTTTTATCCAGTATAAAAAATATAGTTATCTTACTCTGACATGCATTCTTAAAAATGATATGAGATCAAAAATGTACTTTGATAATTATATACTTCTCTATCATTTATGCACGTAAGTTACAATATCTAGACCATTTGATATGTCAGACTTTGTATTAGAGGCTCAATAAGTCTTGCAACACACTATTTAGATTATTTAGAACATTTAAGATTGCATAAATGTCATCCTTTTAGAATGTATATCTTTTCCATTCATTCGTCCTTGTTGTTTTTATTATGTATTTGTTCGTCATGCATATAAGCTTATTAAAGCGTTTTTATTTTGCACATTTTCAATATGAGATCAGACATATCAGTACAGCCTCCCCAAAACAGGGGTTGCTGTTCATGATGAACAGACTGTTAACTGCAGAGTCCCCTTCCGGTTTGCAGATGGTGCCGCGTTGCACGCGTCACTTCCGGTTTGGGACTTTATATATTCTATAGACAACAGAAGGGGGACAAACTCTTTGACAAAGCGCTGGTTATTGGGAAATGCATCAGAGGCACCCCCACGCTGTCCTCCATGTGTTCACCCACCAATAAATTGTTCTATCAGACCCATCATAGTTTTCGTGCTGTGCTCCGCTTTCTTCTGTTTTGGATCCACTCCTAATTGATAAGTAGGAAGATCATACAGAGAGAGTAGGAAGGTGTTCTGGTAAGTGTGTCTGCAAGGGGCCATGGTCAATATATGAGGTGTAAAGTATCAGCCATAGAGCTACTCATATGCTTCGATAAGTAGGTGAGTTTTAAGATGAGTTTTAAAGGTGGATAGAGAGGGTGCTAGTCGGATATTGCCAGAAAAAGCATTACAGAGGAATGGGGTAGTCAGTGAGAAAGGTTCAAGGCTGGAGAGGGCTTTACACACAATTGGGGTAGAGAGAAGAACGCATGAGTCGGGATGGTGTAAAGTGAGAAATTATGGCTGAGATATAAGGAGGAGCAGAAGAGTGTAAAGATTTAAAAGTGAGGAGGAGAATTGAGTGTGTGATCCAGGATTTGATAGGAAGCCAGGAGAGGAATTTCAGCATGGGAGATGCTGAGACAATTTTAGGAAAGAGTAAAGTGATTCTGGCAGCAGCATTTAGGATAGATTGTAGGGGAGACAGGTAAGAGGCAGGAAGGCTGGACAGGAGGAGGTTACAGTAGTTGAGGAGGGAGAGAATGAGGGCCTGTGTCAGAGTTTTAACAGTCAAGCAACAGAGGAAAGGACATATCTTTGTAGTATTGTGGAGGAAAAAACAATAGATTTTACAGTAGCTACCTTTTGAATGTGAGTGGGGAATGTGAGAGAGGAGTCGAGTGATACAGCTAATCAGCATGCTTGTGCTACTGGGTGTATGATAGTGCTTCCAACAGTAATTTACAAGGAGGTAGTAGGGCCAGGTGTGGGAGGAAATATTTGGAGCTCTGTTTATGACATGATGATTTAAGTCGACGGAGGGCCATCCAAGGTGATATAGCGGAGAGATATTCCAAATCTATGGTCTGTACATCAGGTGTAAGGTCAGGGGTTGAAAAGTAAAGTTATGTTCATCAGCATAGAGGGGATATTTGAACCCAAGAGATGGAATTATATCACCTTGAGAGATTGTGTAAAGAGAACAGAAAAGAGGTCCCAGTACAGAGAATGTATGATGAGAGAGGTAAGAGGAGAGCCAGGATAAAGCTTTGTTATGGATACCAAGAGTATGGAGAATGTGAAAGAGAAGAGGGTGGTCCACAGTATCAAATGCTGCAGAGATGTTGAGTAATATGAGCAAAGTGTATTGACCTTTGTCTTTGGCAGCATGTAGGTCATTCGTTATTATAGTGAGTGCTGTTTCAGTGGAGTGAAGTGGAGTTTTGGGCACCTCTCCTTAAAAAATACATTATGGATCTAAATAAAAAAGTGCAGAGATGAGCCACCAAATTAATGAAGGGATGGAAAATCTAACTTATTAGGAGAGGCTAGCTAATTTAGAGTTGTTTACATTAGAAACAAGATGTCTGAGAGGCGATATGATAACTATTTACAAATATATTCGGGACAATAAAAGGAGCTTTCAAAATAACTATTCATCCCAAAGGGAGTACAAATGACACAGGGTCATCCCTTAATGTTGGAGGAAAGGAAATTTCCCCAGCAACAAAGGAAAGGGTTATTAACAGTATTGCACTGGGCTGTGCAATGTGCTATTTCAGTTTTCATTTGTTTGTTTCCATTACAGATCAAGTCACAGGGGAACTGATAAGATATCACTGGAATCTGAGTTAAGCCTGTGTCTAATGTTAATTTTTGTCCCAGTTTGTAGATGGCTGAAAGAGGGTCACACGATGAGGTGTTTACAGTTAACACTTCCGGGGAATTTGAATGACCCTTTATTTTCAGATAGTCACTAGCTATGGTCATAATTCACGGATCAGTTTTAACTAGGCAGTCTATGCACCCCTTTTGTAACCGAATGTTGGCTGTGGTGTATCACTTGTACAAATAGTGAGATCAGAGCTTATAATGTGCCAGTGCTGGTGAATTATCTTTTTACATGATGCACTTAAATACTGTATGTATTCGTCACAAAGAAATTGCTGTCAGAGTTAGCCAAGGTGTTAGTTTTAGTCTTTAACTGTTCATTACGTTGCAAAGAGAGGGCTTCCAGTATGGCTTTGTTAACCTCCCATCTAGGATAGCCTCTGTCAAGGAACCTTTTCCCATGAAAGTATTGCTGGCATCAAGTCATTAGGGTTACGCATAATTCTTGCTACTCTAATTAATTTGGAATAGAGGTGTAACTTTTTCAGGCTCTGGGTAAAAGCATATTGCCAGTAAGATAGTGTTTCAGTTAGTGGGTTTATAAAACATTTCTGTCTGAAAGCAGTCGATATGATTAGTGATGTAGACATCCAGGAAACTAAAGCTGTGGGTACTGTGTGTCATAGTGAAACACATGGTGCTGGACCGTTGATTGAGGTGAGTGATGAATGTGGTAAAATCACTCTCTAAGCCATCCCAAAGCAGGAAGAGATCATCGTTATATCTCACATCAAATTTAATGGTATCAGAGAAAGTGGGATTACCCAAAATATGGATCTGTTCATATTCCCCCATGTAAATGTTAGCATAGGATGGGGCCATATTGGACCCCATCACTATATAATAATAATAATAATAATAATAATAATAATAATAATAATAATAATAATAATAATAATAGCATGTTCTTGTATGGAGTTGCATAAAGGGGGGAAAAACAAGCGCAAAAAAACTGTGAACTAAAAAGGATACGTAGTAGTCCAATTTATAAAATTCCCTTGATGGGTGCCGCACCGGACCGCAAATGGGTTCGTTCAGAGCCACTTGTGTTTGTTAGAAGAGTGAAGTTCCGATTGCGCATAGCGCATAGGCTCATCAAATGAGGAAAAATATAAAAAAAGGAGAAGGGAGAAAAAACACAATAGTGTGATATTGCAAATGACCGTCAAGGCAACAAGTAATAAACTCACATTCGGCAAGGATAGATAGGCATTTCGGTTGTTAAGTGAACCACAGTAGTCAGGAATCTCTGTGAAGCTGGAACTGTAGACCTTCTCTCGCAGAAGGACTCACAGCGTAAACAGGATACTCTCCGCCAACCGAAGAACTTGCAGCGTCAAGATCAGCTCCTCCACAGCAGGGATAATCTCAATAAAGAGATAACATAAATAGTGCAATACTATATACACAATTCATATATAGCTGAAGCCAAATGGACACTCACATTAAAATAAATATAAAACAACATATGGTTGTTAAAGTAACCAACTTCACCAGGTATTACTGTTAATATCCAGGAACACAGGAAAGGACGCAGGAAAAACAAGATGAATCTTTATAGTGGAATATATAAAAACAAAAATAACAGAGGCCACAGAAGCTATACAGGGAACAGCTGCTAACACAACTCCCAATAAACCCCAGGGATGGCCATACACCAGGGGTTAAGGACAGAGGCGGTAACAGAGCTCCAGACAGCTCCCAATAAACTCCTGCTATAAGTATAAGGGTAGAAATAAGTCCCAATGCATTTCGTCTTAACAAGGGATCACCTTGAAGAAGTCTTTGTTAAGACGAAACACTTGAAAATATCTTTTAAAAAAAGCTTTATCACTCTTGCTCTGACAAGCCATGTGGAAGCACAAAAAATGCTCAAACATTTTTTGCCAGTAACTGCTTTTCACAAAGCTCCGAGATACAATGTGCGAGTTAAACACTCACTTTTCCTCGCTATCAAAATGGTGGCGAGATAGGAATTGCTATTTCCCTCCAGAGCCTTAACAAAGGTTTCTGGTAGTGGTAGGTGTTGGTGGTGGGTTGTGGATTGTGGGTGGGGATTGGTGGTGGTGTTGATAGGTGATGGTAGGTTGTGGTGGGTGGTTGTCAGGGTCTAGCCTGCAGTACCCATGAACACCACCGGGACTGCTGCTGTTCTTGATTCCAGACCCTGAAACTTGACACCTTTGCACCTGTCTCATGCCTCGGGCCAGATATAAACCTCCCTTTCCTGTTCCTCACTTGCCTTTTTATACGGGTTCCTCCAGCACCTGCTAGGTTCCTGTATTTGCTGCTGTTGCTATTGCTGTTGCTATTTTCCCGAGTCCCAGTCCTGTTCCTGTCTCCTGGTTACCGACCTCTGCTTGTGACCCCGACCACGCTATCTGCTGCCTGCCTCTGACCTCTGCTTGTGACCCCAACCACGCTATCTGCCACCTGCCTCTGACCTCTGCTTGTGACCCCAACCCCTGCTGCTCCTGCCACTGGGATCCACTCCAGCCATTGATCAACCCTTTTCAGAATAAACAGGATAAACCATAGATTCTGCCGGGATAGACTTGACCCAGTGTTAGCTGATTATTGACTTGAAACGTGACATGGTTAGCTTCCAATAACATCAAGGACATGTTTACAACCGTCTTTGTCACTTGGATGAATGTGCTGTCTGTTTGGAAGAACGTGCTGCCTCTACAGAAGCTGAAGTACGTGAACTGCGTGCAGCTATAATCGGTAAGCCTTTTTAAAACAAACCACGCCTGTGTACCCCTTCCGGAAAGATTCGGGGGTAAAAACAGTAATTCAAGGGTTTCCTCAATCAATGCAGACTTCTGTTTAAGCTACAACCCACCATCTATAATACCGACGAAGCCAAAGTTGGACTGATCATCACCCTGCTCTTGCTTGGGTCTCTCCATATTAGAACAGGATATCCCAATACTAAGGGATGTTGGAGGATTCATCAAAGCCATGAGTCTGATTTTTGATGACCCAAACAATGGTGCGACCGCTGAGGCAACTTTGCACAACCTTCGTCAAGGAAGATGCTTAGCAGCTGAGTATGCCGCTGAGTTCCGCTGATGGGTTACTGATACTGAGTGGAATGCGGCTGCTCAGAGATATTCCTTTCATCAGGGCCTCTCTGAGCAAATTTAAGACAAACTGGCCAGGGTAGTGCCGCCAGGGGAGTTTGAGAAATGTGTCCATTTGTGCATTCAAATCGATCAAAGGCTTACTGAGAGGAGATTGGAGAGGCAGGTGTTCATGCCAAACAACCCCATGGTTAGAAAAACTAGCACCCAAATATGCCAATATGTCCCAAGGAAACTGAGGTCAAGCCGATGCAAGTAAACACATTGCAAGGACCTATCTCTCCTGAAGAAAGGAATAGGCACCGTTCAGAAGACCCCTGTTTGTATTGCAGGAATGGGGTACACTATCTCGCTGATTGCCCGAATAAGTCCAGGCAGTCCTCTTTTCAGAGCCCTAGGAGAAATCAGCTGCATGCCATTTCCAAGACTGTTCTCTCTCAAAGTAACCCTCCTTCTTTACATCCACACCTCCTGATCCCTATTATAATCGAGGAGGAAACACATAATTTTTCAACCACAGTAATGGTCCTCAGGGGTGGCACGGAATTTCATGGACATTGAATTTGCCAAGAGCCATTTGGTACTCTTTATTGCTAAGGAATCGCCAGAAAGGATGGAAGTCATTTACGGTTCTCCTTTGAGCTCTTGACCTGTTACCATGAAACAAGTAATTTAACAGTAATCATGGATAACAATCATCAGGAGAAGATTTAATTTAGCCTTATTCCTTCCTCTTTGTTTCCGATGATTCTGGGAATTCTATGGCTCATGATCCACAACCCACTAATTGACTGAGACAAGATACTTTATTTTCCCTCAGAGCATTGACAGCTTGCCTGCCTACCTAAGACTCCTACACCAGAGTGTATGGGAATACATAAGATTTCTTCCTCCCAAGAAAGTCTACTGCCAACTTCATACTCTGAGTTTTTGGATGTGTGTGACAAGAAGAACGTGGATCTGCTTCCCCACATTGTTCTTACAATTTCCCCATTGAACTATTACCGGATGCTGTCATTCCTTTTGGGAGAATCTATTCCCTCTCAGAACCAGAATTGAAGATCCTCAATGACTACCTGCAGGAGAACCTGTCGAAGGGTTTCATCCGACCCTCTACTTACCCGACAGGTGCTGCTCTCTTCTTCGTGGGAAAGAAAGGCAGTTCTCTACATCCCTGCATTGGCTACCAGGAACTAATTAATGTATAATTTTGTCCGCATAACCTGATGACGAGTGGAAGACAAGGTGAAAAAACAAAAAACTGCGCTCATATATGGAAAAAATAAATAAAGTGACGCAAAACATAATAAAGTGAATACAACCTTGTAAAGATGAGGTTTGATGCAGCTGTTCGAAATAGAGGGCTCAGCACTCCAAGCTAATACAGAAAAAAGAAGGGAACAGCGCAAAGAAAAACCTCATAGTGTAATTAATTCAAAAAATCAATTTATAATTAAAGGGCGAGTATTGCACGTACATCAAATAAAAAATCACACAGCATGACATGTTTGGGACATGTTACCCATCTGTAGACAGCCGATCACTCTCGCAATGCAGAACTTGCAGGTCTTTTCCTCTCACAGCAGTGGCAGAGGTTCGCGTGGTTCAGCTTGGCTGCAGATCACTCAGCTGTTGCAGAGGTACGCCTGGATCACTCAGCTGTTGCAGAGGCACGCCTGGATCAGCTTACTGGTGGGGATCCCTCCTAGTACCTGGCAATGTCACTGTAGACTTGGCGGAGCTCCTTCGTTTCCTGACACGTGCACGTGCACAGTGGCGTCTGACGTCATCAGCTGGCGTCCGGTAGTGTCTCAGTGTCTTTGTTCCTTCTCGTTAGATGGCGCCAAAACCGGCGAAAAGGCACAGAAGGAAAACAGGTCCCCAGCAGATAGTGTGATAGAAAATACCCCAATGGGTATACAGAGCATAAGTAGGGAATGCGCCCACTCCTACGCGTTTCGTTATGGAAGTTTTCCATAACGAAACGCGTAGGAGTGGGCGCATTCCCTACTTATGCTCTGTATACCCATTGGGGTATTTTCTATCACACTATCTGCTGGGGACCTGTTTTCCTTCTGTGCCTTTTCGCCGGTTTTGGCGCCATCTAACGAGAAGGAACAAAGACACTGAGACACTACCGGACGCCAGCTGATGACGTCAGACGCCACTGTGCACGTGCACGTGTCAGGAAGCGAAGGAGCTCCGCCAAGTCTACAGTGATATTGCCAGGTACTAGGAGGGATCCCCACCAGTAAGCTGATCCAGGCGTGCCTCTGCAACAACTGAGTGATCCAGGCGTACCTCCGCAACAGCTGAGTGATCTGCAGCCAAGCTGAACCACGCGAACCTCTGCCACTGCTGTGAGAGGAAAAGACCTGCAAGTTCTGCATTGCGAGAGTGATCGGCTGTCTACAGATGGGTAACATGTCCCAAACATGTCATGCTGTGTGATTTTTTATTTGATGTACGTGCAATACTCACCCTTTAATTATAAATTGATTTTTTGAATTTATTACACTATGAGGTTTTTCTTTGCGCTGTTCCCTTCTTTTTTCTGTATTAGCTTCGAGTGGAAGACAGCCTTACGAACCCATTATGGGCACAATGAATACCTGGTGTTGCCTTTTGGACTTTGTAATGCTCCTGCTACTTTCCAGCATTTAGTTAATGATGTTCTTCGAGAGTTACTGGACCAATTCGTAGTGGCATATCTGGAGGATAACCTACAATGTGATTTTGAAAAACCAGCATGCAATTTCTCGGTTATGTCATCTCCCCTGAGGGTTTGAGTATGGACCCAGGCAATATTAAGTGAAATGGTGAAGGTATTTTACTTCACTGAAAAGGTGCAGGTATTTTACTTCTTTGAAAAGGTAATATCGTTTTCAGGGACACAGATCAGTTGGATTTTGATACTTATAATCCCTCTGACATTTATAATTACTTCATCAAACTGAAGAAAATGACTAATACATCTATTCAGTTCTCATTGATCATCATGTCCTATTACACATCCCCTTCCCCTCTCCCCTTCCCCCCCCTTCCCTCCCCCTTTCATTCATTCACTCCCCATTATAGAATTGTCTATATTAATATGTATGTTGTTGCTACTGATTACTTATCCTCTATAAGAATGTCCAGTTCTTATTACTTTTTTTATTTAATTACTGTATCAGACATATGTATATCTATCTATTTAGATTTGATATCTCATTCATTGCCAGGAAAATACAATTGTAGAGTCATTGATACATCAATTTGTTTTCTTATATGCTGTATTATACCCATTGGCATTGTTTTTAAATGTTTTTAATGTGGCTGTCACATAGCAATTATGCGGATTACCCACCTCACCTGATGTATACCTGGTGCAGGTGTTTTGTGTTGATTCTGCCTATATCTATGTTCCTCCCATAACTGATGGATCACTCTTTGACAAAGGCCTGAGGGCTGAAACTCGTCAGAGGATCCATCATCTGCACATGTCTGTTCAATAAACTTTTTTTAGTCACCACCTTTGTTTAGCCCTGTTTACTCCACGGCTGTGCTCCGCTCTGCTTCCTGCTGCTGCTGGAGGAGTTTCCTGCTTTCCCCTGCTGGATCGCACGCCGGGTAGTTTGCTGCTTCTGGAGGAGATCACCGCCGGTCACATGACCACCCCACGTGATGTTACATTCACAGGAGGGTTGGCGGTGCAACACTGAAGACACAGAGGATTGTATCATGGCGTTTTCACCTCGCTAAACCGTGAGTTTTTTGCAACAAGTTGGTGCCCAGAGCTGGGCCAGTTGCTATATAATTACATATACTCAGAGGTTACGCTAATCCACTATACAATATATCCTGGGATAACAAAAAACGTATTTACACATGCAGCAACTACTGTTTTTTCTGAGCACCTGATGGGATAACTAGTTTACCCGTATTTACTTTGCTAAAGTACAGGTTGCTCGAAAGATTGGGGGACAATTAATATACTTATTCATGAAGATTACCTACGTTTGTACTAGGGCTGGTGGTGACTATTTTAAGATATTTTTAAAGATACATATACCTTACTGGACATCTCCAATTTACTATCAAGTGATTTCACCTACCATTACTGTGAGATGGATGAGGAACATACAGCAACAACAGAACTTTTTACAAGTTATGTCCAAAAATGTGGGAACAATTCTGAGAGAACCAAAAGAGCTTTACACTTATTTGATGAGACTTCAGCTAACATTACATGCGATAACCCTACAGATCTTATAGATCATTTCGTGAAACTGGAAAAACTTTTAACCCAAGACATTAGAATTTTCTGGGACATAACATCATTGGAGAACTATTTAAGGGTTAAACGCATTCCTAGAGGACTACGTGTGAAAAATATGCCGTCTTTTGTTTTTTCTGATAAAGAATTCGAATTGCACTGGAGAAAAATATTAGACACTTGCTCTACTGAACTTATGGAATTGATTGTGTGATATAAGATTAAAGAGAAAAGATCCCTAACTACTGAGATTGACATTCTCAAAAGAGAATTACACAAATTCAGTGATATGGATCGTTTCTCACGTAACGATAAAATCCTCCTACAAAATATAGAGAAAATGGAAAAGGGAGTGGTATCAAAAAAACAGGACAAGTTTTTTAGAGACAAATCAGATTATGAGAGGAATTACGTCTACGCTTGGGAAAGGTTGGGCACCACTGGAAATTTTGAAAGGTCTAGAGTTCCATTTCACTCTACACCTCGCAAAATGTCTACAGATGATGACCATAATTCCAAAAGAACTAACACAAGATCAATTTTGAAATTACCCCACACGGATCGTAGGTCCAGTTTTGATATGGATTCATCCGATACTATAGACAGACCATCTGTGTCTTTTTCAAAACAAAATACTAATGACCGTCAAGATTCTGATAGTGGTTATTTCAAAAAAACATATATATCAAGTTCCAGAGATGACAAAAAACCCAATCCCCCAAATACGAAACATATACCGTCAAAAAACGGAAATAATGTAGAAGGGGCAAAAAGAATACAGAGATCCTCTGGCTCAGACAACAAGAGGAAAAAATACTCATAGACCCCTCACTAAGTAATATTATTAACATCTCTGATACTCCTCTCACTCCACAACAAATTGTCCTGCTTAATAAGGGTTTAAACTTCGACCCCCAAGAAAATTTTGATCTTTTTAACACGATTATAGATCTGCAAAAATATACAAGAAAACTGGCGTTGAAAAAATTGTTTTCGAAACAGGGTCAAACTGCTTCAAATTCAAACTCAGGTGTTTCAGAGTCTGATAATGTATTGTTGAACAATGAACTCAGTTCCTTTAATGAACATGCTTTTAGTTCTGATATACACACATTATTTGATGAATGTTGTACTGATGATCCTATAGAGCGACCCTTTTTTGGTCATGTTGAATCAGGTTTCAAAAAAAGATCTTCTTTTATTCCAAATAGTTCCAAAGGACCATGCATCTCTACCTTTGAGAGCTTGGTAGATAGAGACCTTAGATTACTGGCTAAGGGTTTCTCCTTTCCAGGGTCTTTCTCTACACCAAATAACATGACCAAACAAGAAAAAATAGATTTGGACCTACTTAAAAATGACAAGTCCATCATAATCAAAAATGCCGATAAAGGGGGGGCTATTATAGTTCAATCAACAGCTAAATACAGGAATGAAGCCATTAGATTATTGAGTGACAACATCTTTTATACAAGATTGAGAGCAGACCCCACTAAGAGATTTCTTGCAGAACTAGAGACACTTTTGGAACTTGGTGATGTTTTACAGGTCCTAAGTAACAGAGAAAGAAAATATCTCATGTGTGAATTCCCCATCGTACCGGTGTTTCACCATCTCCCAAAGATCCACAAGTCAATGGAGAACCCTCCGGGGCGACCCATTGTCTCTAGTATTGGATCTTTGGGAGATGGTGTTTCCCGATATGTGGATCATTTTCTACAGCCCATCGTACAACACTTACCATCCTTCATACGAGATACGACTGCACTACTCATTGACTTGGAGAACGTTGTCTGGAAGGAGAGCTACAGGTGGGTCACCATGGATGTCACGTCATTATTCAAAATAATAGCACATGAACATGGCCTTAAAGCAATATACCACTATTTACAATTATCTTCACTGTCCACCGCACAAATCACTTTTATTAATGATTCTATTTTGTTTTTACTTACACATAATTATTTTCTTTTTGATTCACTTTTTTATCTTCAAACACAAGGCACGGCAATGGGAACTTCCTTTGCCCCCTCCCATGCCAATCTTTTTATGGGTTTATGGGAATCTGTTCACATTTTTGGTAGCACTAACATTTTTCGTTCTAACATTATTATCTATAAACGCTACATTGACGACCTGATTTTCATTTGGGATGGTGACTTACACACCCTGCACACCTTTATTGACACTTTAAACACTAATGATATTAATCTTAATTTCACATTTAACACTGATCCACATAGTATCAATTACTTAGATGTGACACTCCATGGTGACCCAGACTCTGCAATATCAACTGACATATTCACGAAACCCCATTCAAGGAATTCATACTTATATGCAAAAAGCAGCCATCCCAGATCCTTGATCCGTGGGATTCCAAAGGGGCAATTTTTGCGTTATAAAAGATTATGCTCGGACCATGACAATTTTCTCCAACATTCACATAACCTAAGTTCAAAATTTATAGACAGAGGGTACTCTAAGAAGAATATAGATGAGGCCTTTACTTTTGCTGAATGTTCTGATAGGACAACATGGTAAAAGGCAAGAAAAATCAAACAAAGACAAAAAACAAATATCAAGATAATCCTTTATTTATCACCAAGTACAGCAGACAGGTATCTCAGATTAAATACATTGTATCCAAGCATTGGAACATATTGAAACTAGATCCTGATTTGGAACCATTTACTCAAAGTCCAAGATTTGCATTTAGGAGGGCCAATACTTTGGCCACATCCCTCTCCAAAAGTCTTTATCAGTCACAACCTCAATCCAGAGTTAGAAATATACCTAAGGTTTTTTTTAAATGCGGCTTTTGTAAATGCTGCCAATATGCATTACCTACCAAAAAAGTTCAAACTGCCTCTACTAATACCAAATTTAGAATTTCAACATTTATAAACTGTCACACGAGCTATGTTGTATATGTGATTCTATGTGGTTGCAATGCTAAATATGTGGGCAGGACCATCCGCCCACTACACAAAAGAATATCTGAACACATCAGATTGATTAACAAAAAGGATATTTTACATCCGGTATCCAAACATTTCACATTATGCTCATCTGGCGGTTTAAAGAATTTTAGATTTTTTGGCATTGTACATATCCCCACACATGTTAGAGGTGGGGATAGATTGAACAGGTTAAATAAAATGGAGATGCAATGGATATTTTCTCTAAATACTCTCCAGCCACATGGTCTTAATGTCGACTGGGAACTGCAACATTTTCTCCATGACTAATACAGCTATTCAGTTCTCATTGATCATCATGTCCTATTACACATCCCCTTCCCCTCCTACAATTGTAGAGTCATTGATACATCAATTTGTTTTTTTATATGCTGTATTATACCCCTAGACATTGTTTTTAAATGTTTTTAATGTGGCTGTCACATAGCAATTATGTGGATTACCCATCTCACCTGATGTATACCTGGTGCAGGTGTTTTGTGTTGATTCTGCCTATATCTATGTTCCTCCCATAACTGATGGATCACTTTTTGACAAAGGCCTGAGGGCTGAAACGCGTCAGAGGATCCATCAGCTGCCAATGTCTGTTCAATAAACTTTTTTAAGTCACCACCTTCATTTAGCCCTGTTTACTCCACGGCTGTGCTCCGCTCTGCTTCCTGCTGCTGCTGCTGCTGCTGGAGGAGTTTCCTGCTTTCCCCTGCTGGATCGCACGCCGGGTAGTTTGCTGCTTCTGGAGGAGATCATCGCCGGTCACATGACCGCCCCACGTGACGTTACATTCACAGGAGGGTTGGCGGTGCAACACTGAAGACACAGAGGATTGTATCATGGCGTTTTCACCTCGCTAAACCGTGAGTTTTTTGCAACAAGTTGGTGCCCAGAGCTGGGCCAGTTGCTATATAATTACATATACTCAGAGGTTACGCTAATCCACTATACAATATATCCTGGGATAACAAAAAACGTATTTACACATGCAGCAACTACTGTTTTTTCTGAGCACCTGATGGGATAACTAGTTTACCCGTATTTACTTTACTTCACTGAAAAGGTGCAGGTATTTTACTTCTTTGAAAAGGTAATATCGTTTTCAGGGACACAGATCAGTTGGATTTTGATACTTATAATCCCTCTGATATTTATAATTACTTCATCAAACTGAAGAAAATGGAAGCAGATTTGTTCCTACTTAATTTCCCCCTTTCCAGGTACTAAAACAAAAAACTAATTCCATGAGGCTTTACGGTTAAAAATCAGCCCACCATTGGCAGACTCTATGTAGATTTCTGCAGAAAATGGTGGCAGATTTTTAACATATTGATATTGACAAATTATATATATATATATATATATATATATATATATATATATATATATATATATATATATATATACACACAGTATATATATATATATATATATATATATATATATATATATATATATATATATATATATATATATATATATATATATAACACTATATACAATAATGGTTAATGACACTATTCTTAATGTAGAAATAGCTAGAGATAGAAGCAATCATAAATAATAAAAATAAAGAACAAAAATAAAAATCCATCATATTAAAGATATATAATTTCACTAAATCCATCATGGAATTTGTATAGTGGAGACATGTGAAGAAAATGTATATAATGTACTTATAAAGAACCCTATATCAGCATTTAATACATCTGGCTCGAGAGTTTTCAATTAATAAATCCCAAAAAATTCTCACTGGGATACATCCCTGGCTCTATCCCTTTCCTTACATCTGGCCTCTTAATATTCTATCCCTACAGTATTAACAGAGGTAAACAATAGTCTGAAAGTGTAAGAAATAATATGGGCCAAATCAACAATGCTCTGTTAAATCAGGGCTAATATCATAATTTTAGCAAAAACTGGAATGGATGTTATGTTCCTTGAGGTTGAGTATCTTCAAAGCTAATTACATGCAAAAACAATGGCCATTTGACATCTCATTTGCATAGGCTTTACATCACGTTATTGTAGAATAACGTTGTGTTTTCTTCCAATAACATGACGTCAAGTACAGTATGTGTTAGCATTACTCCAATCTAGACCGTGACATTTATCTTTAATTTTCTGGAAATTGGGAAAGAGAGGACGAGGGAGGTAAATAGCACTGGGAAATTACCCTATGATAATGTATATTATGTCTAATTGTGGTGTTACAACTACGTATATGGAATAAAAGCATAATTTCAGTGTGTGGATGTGATTTTTTAATGTATTAACCCTTTTGTGCCTGTGGTATATCTTAGTAAATACAGGCATCCAATGGGTAAATGTTATTTGTATCATAGACTTCAGTGATAATAGTTATTGCAAGACCCTAGGATAGAAATATGATCGCAATGTGGTGTCATTAATGCATTTAATAAAGGCAGCGTTAATTCCTAAATCCTAATTTATCCCGAATATCACACCCCGCAAATTATGACTGCAATGTGGTTGTATCCCTCCTTAACATTGTGGTAATAACGCTCGAAAAAAATGTGTTGTACTGTGTTCGATATTAACTCCATGTTAATGGAGTTTGATGTATCCGGGTAGTTAGTGTTAACGTGATGTTAGATTAATATCACATCAGGTAACATGATGAAGCTTTGTGGATCTGAGGCTATATACTGTTAATCCCTTTTTTATATTGCATAAGTACTCCAAGATATGTGCTCTTAGGGGTCTCATGGTTTATCCAATTATTGAGACTTTCAAGGACATTCTAAAAGATAAATCACGTAATCTTTTCTACAGTTCAGACAATGGTTGATATCAAATAATTGCCCCGTAATTATAGATTTAAAAGTGCTAGTCTTTTCAACACCATATTTCCACATATTGCACTTTAAAAAAACTACTGGTTTAATTCCGAACCAGTTTTTTTCACCTTTTCTACATGGATGTTAAAAATTTGTTTAAAGAGCTTGAACCCTATTAAGTTCATGTGAGCGCAAAAGAATATATCTTATAATTTTTCGCGAGTTTCAAACTACTGCACTATATTTTTTCTTTTCTACCATTACATGTTTGCGCATATCTTGTTGGAGGATATCAGAGAGTGCTGCCTGGATAATCATGGAGGAAAATTATTTGAATGTATGTGTATTAGTTTACTTCCTCCTTATTTACTCCTATAACTATTAATTAATTTTAAAACTATCATCTGTTATTTATTATTTTTTTATTTTATATATTCATTTTTTAGTAGCACTCATGTTGTGTTTGCCTTACGATTTCCATACAGTCTGCAATTAAAATAGTTTTCATAAGTGCCTCATGGTTGGACACACAATAGATTTCTATCTTCTTCAAAGTGAGTTACATTTGTGAAAAAAATTGGAAGCAGCACCAAATAGTTAATTTTTCTTCTCCAAAATGTTTTGAACAAGTACAGTACTTCTCTAAACTTATTTTCTAAATAAATCTTATATTTATGTTTCTTGAGTACAGTATAGTTTTTTTCAATCATCACCGTTGCAATACACCACTGTTAATGATGTGTTTTGTATATCTCTCCTTAACATTCCAGAACATACAGTAAAATTACCTGTTTAAAGAAGTTTTATTTTATTACATCAAAGCATAAACCAAATGCCAACAATCAAAGTTTCAGTTTTTATGTAATGCTATGCTCTGTTCAGTTTTGGTATTTATAACCATTTTACAACATTGCTATAAATATGATGAATGTAATAATCCTAAAATTACACATAAAACTGAAAGTAAGCCTTTCTGGAGTACAAAGTTTTAATGAAAAACATTTTATAAAAAAAAAAAATCTAAGTTTGGACTTACTGTAGCTGTGTGTCTAGCATCAAATAACAATTAAAGCAGAGCGAGATCCAAGTTAGAGTCTCAAGATAGCCCCTATTGCAGTGCACTCAAGGGGGAAGAATTATTGCATTTATTAAAAAGATGTTCAAAATTCAGAATAAGTATACATTTTAAGGAAAGTAGACAATGATATTGTGTCATATCCATAGCTGTTCCTAATAGTGTATAGATAGATAGAGACCTCAAATTCTCCAAATATATAGGATACACAAGTATACCCCACCGAAAATATTGAAAGTTTGTTCTCTTACTCTCCCAAAGGAGAAAGAAATGGGAAAAAAGCTGGGTCCAGATGATTATATAAAAAATTCAAATACTCCCAATAATATAATTCAAATATTCCTTTAATGGTGCTAATTTATTCATTCATATTGTAAGTGCCCAAAAAGACGCAGCTAACTAAGAATAAAAAAGGCTGAAAGAAATATATATATTCCTACTGTATCAAATGCCTGCCTCTAGGAATTAAAACAAGCAACAATTAAAAGTGAAACGAAACTAGGTATTTTGGAAAATATGGAATTCAACTTTAATAATACTAATGGAAATACCTACTAGTTGCCTAAACAGATGCAAAAAAAAACATTTAAAAAAAATACAAATCAGGAAGAGAGGGTAGGTAGCTACTGAATTTAAAGGCCCACCTCAAACTGTCAAAACAAGCAATACTGTATGTACTGTAGTAGGAGCTAATAGAGGAATTAAATACAGTAGTTCTTAAGCAGCAATTACTTACATAGATAAAATGCGATAGCTCAGATTGTGAATACATATTTTGGTCACCATTTAGTAGTAGGTAAGAATCCACAGAAATACTGCCTGTACAGGCATACCCCGGTTTAAGGACAATCACTTTAAGTACACTCGCGAGTAAGGACATATCGCCCAATAGGCTAACGGCAGCTCACGTATGCGCCTGTCAGCACGTCCTGAACAGCAATACCGGCTCCCTGCCTGTACCGAAGCTGTGCGCAAGTGGGGAGACTATAGAGCCTGTTACACATGCGTTATTTACATCAGTTATGCATGTATAGGACGATTTCAGTACAGTACATGCGTCGATAAGTGGGAAAAAGGGAGTGCTTCACTTTAAGTACATTTTCGCTTTACATACATGCTCCGGTCCCATTGCGTACGTTAATGCGTGGTATGCCTGTATTTCTATAGCAGCTATAATCCCACATGTAGTATCTAGTAATGGTAACCACGGGACAAGATGTAGAAAACACAGCCAATAGTATCCATACTATAATGACTGCAAATAGAAAGTAAATCTATCACTAACTGTTGTAACAATGAAATCAAAGTAAGACAAGATTCCTATTAAAACTGCAGTTCAGTCTTTTTTTTTTTTTTTTAATTAATTTTCTTACTTCAATAGTTTCATGTGGGCAATCTCTAATTACCTTAAGAACTGCATAGCTGCCGGTCAATTCGTTCTCCGTCTATTGATCGTCAAAGTTTGGCGACATCTTTAAATATGGGGAATGTAAATCGTTGCTATAGGAACAAGCATGCTTGTTAAAATAGAATACAAGAAAATTGGTCTTTCAATTTGTTGTTACTACAGAACTGATTTATTTAAAAAAAACACACATGCAGGATATTGCCTGAACTGCAGCTTTAAGTCAAAACCTGCCTCTCACCAAATGTTGCATTAACAATAAAGGCAAAACACACAGTTGGAAAGAGTTGTAATTAGCAGTCAGCGTGTTCAGGATACTGTTGAAAAATGTGTTTAATACACACAAAACTTGACATGTCTTGCAGAAAAGCTATAATCAGAGGTCAGTATACAGTATCCACATTACTAGTAAAGAATGTGTGTACAGATATGAGGCTTGGAGAATTCTTCAGAGAAAGCAATAATCAGTAGTTAGTGTATTCATTGTACTACTGAGATATACAGTATACAGTATGTACTGTACAGTAGGTGTAAAGCTTGCTATTTGTCTGATTCATTCTGCCATGTCTGGCCTGCAATTTCCTTATACTTCCACCGGGAATGCTGCTGCTCCTGTCTCTACTAGGATTGCCCTCTGCAGTTCCTCTCACACCAAAATCAAATCCTGTTGCTATATAAACTTCTTGTTCCTGGAGCCAGATGCATGTTTATACTGGTTGCTTCTGCACCCGCTATGGTTCCTGCTTTTTGCTGCGCCTTGTTGATGTGCCTTGTTGCTGTGTCCTGTTTCCGTGTCCCAGTCCAGTTCCTGTGTTCCAGATCTATCCCTTTGTTCAAGTCCACTTTCTGCCTCTCTGCACCATCTGACAGTTGTGATTGACCCTGACGACGCCTCTCCGCTGCCTGCCTCAAACCGCTGCAAGTGACTTCAATGATGCCTCTCAACCTTTATGGTTCTGGCCACTGAGATTCACTCCTACCATAGCTCTCCCTATTGACACTATGCCTTACACAGGCAACGCTGTACTTCTCTCTGCCAGATTATAAGGCTGTAGTGGAAGCAGTGATCAGGAAAAATTCAAGAGGACTTACACTGATTTTTAACATACCTGCTTCCTCCAGATCGCCAACATCACACACTAGCAATGTCAGGCAATTGCGACGTACGTTTTACACATAGGTGCTTTCTCAAGGGAGAAGTTTCATATTATTTAGACAGTTGCCTTTAAATAGTTTCTAGGAGTAATAAGGGGAAGTCTCTCTCCAAGCAAAACTTCAAAATCTTCAAGAGAGGCAACATAATCCTCAGAAAAAAATGTCATATAACAAACAGGAGACAGAGTGCTAATGACTTTAGCCAAAAATAGAAGTTACAAACTATATACAGTAATGTTGGCATAGTATATATTTTACAAAACATAATTTCTGCATTTACATTTATTTAAAAAAAGAGGAATCTTATTGAAATGAGGTCTCAACTCTAAAAACACACTAATTTATACGTATAACATATATTGACAGTAAATAAGTAAATAGAAAACCTTAATTTAACCCCATAGGACTCAGAGTCTGCAAAGTGTGGTTCAATCTTCATTCTGTTTGAGTAGAAAAAAGGGTGAAATGTCCTCGGGCGCGTCACTCTGCTTGCGGCTCCACAGCGTGTATTATATGCAAGGCAAAGGAGAGAGAGAAGGGCCACAGTGAAAAAAGACAGCTCAAAGTTTTGCACACTTTTTCATCAGGGTAGAGAGAAGGGGGGGGGGGTTGGGAGGGGTGAGAGATGAAGACAAGGGATGACTGATATTAAATCAAACTTGTTAACTGGGGACACACTCACATTAAAAACTCTCAAAACTTGATTTGATGTCTCCTCCTCTTTTTGTAGTTGGTGTCTTGAACAGATGTCTTCTCTTCTATGTGCAGTTAAATGGATTGAGGCCGAGGAAATGCCTCCTAATATCTTCCTTAGTAAAAGAATAAAAGGGAAAAAATAGTGCAATACAGTTTATTTACGAATAAAAACTAGAGATTTAAAACTTACAAGCGACCGATCAATTTGAGCATAGGAAGGAGATGCCGCCAGGCTCCACAGCTTGTCCCTTTCTGGGCTGTGGTGTCCCGTCTCGGCTGGTTCCCGCTTGGCAGATGTGTGCTGTCTGTGGCTTGGGTTGCAGGTGGCCGCAGTGCGGATGTCCAGAGCCCGTGCACAGGCTATGTCCTCCTCCTCCGGCCGCCTATCTTCCCCGTGCAGACAGTTCCAGGCTTCCCTGCTCCGCTGTGACGTCACTGAGGAAGCATTGGCGAAACGCGTCTGACGTTTTTTGGTCTCTACAAGCCACCATAGCGAGGAGTTCTGATTTCCCTGGCCCAGCGTCTCACCGTCTGCGCATGCGCATGCACAGCGGAGCAGGGAAGCCTGGAACTGTCTGCACGGGGAAGATAGGCGGCCGGAGGAGGAGGACATAGCCTGTGCACGGGCTCTGGACATCCGCACTGCGGCCACCTGCAACCCAAGCCACAGACAGCACACATCTGCCAAGCGGGAACCAGCCGAGACGGGACACCACAGCCCAGAAAGGGACAAGCTGTGGAGCCTGGCGGCATCTCCTTCCTATGCTCAAATTGATCGGTCGCTTGTAAGTTTTAAATCTCTAGTTTTTATTCGTAAATAAACTGTATTGCACTATTTTTTCCCTTTTATTCTTTTACTAAGGAAGATATTAGGAGGCATTTCCTCGGCCTCAATCCATTTAACTGCACATAGAAGAGAAGACATCTGTTCAAGACACCAACTACAAAAAGAGGAGGAGACATCAAATCAAGTTTTGAGAGTTTTTAATGTGAGTGTGTCCCCAGTTAACAAGTTTGATTTAATATCAGTCATCCCTTGTCTTCATCTCTCACCCCTCCCAACCCCCCCCCCTTCTCTCTACCCTGATGAAAAAGTGTGCAAAACTTTGAGCTGTCTTTTTTCACTGTGGCCCTTCTCTCTCTCCTTTGCCTTGCATATAATACACGCTGTGGAGCCGCAAGCAGAGTGACGCGCCCGAGGACATTTCACCCTTTTTTCTACTCAATTCCACACAGAGGTTGGTGAATAACCTCTGAAAGACTCAGGCAGCGAAATCACTTTGTGGAAAGGACTGGAACCACATATTGAACAGTAGGCAAAATTCTTTTATTGGCGCAAACTTTCCTCCTTTTTTCCCTTCATTCTGTTTGAAGCATTTTTTTTGTCCCTGTCTCATTTTCATGGACCCTATGGTACATATTCAATCTCACGGAAATGAAGGATAATTACATTGCCTTTGTGAACATTCATTATACCTTTCCTAGCCACACAAATGTGCTCGAGTATCCTTCTCTTGAATTGCCTATGGGTTTTTACAGCTTATTGTTTTCCGCACTGACATGAAATCAAATACCCAACACCAATAGTCAGGAAATTAATTAAGTCAAAGATTTTAAACTCTTGTGTAATACTGGAGTTTATGAAGATCTTGTTGGGTAGCATGTATAAATACACTTTTCACCTTCTACACACGTATGAACCATGTGTTTTTCTTTTTGATAGTCAGGTCTACGACGTACATGAGTGTGACTGTGTGCTAATCTATCGTTGAGATTCCAGGCATGTCTACTTACCATGGTTGGATATGGTTTGAGAACTTTCTGTAGCTCCTCATTTTCAAATAGTACAGTATGTGCCAGTGTTTCTGTTGCAGATATGTTGCATATTTGACCATTGATTGTTATAATTAGAGATGGGCAAATTGTTTGGGCAGATTTGGATCTTCAGTGGATTGGCCGGTTACTTTGGTCTGTGGATTTAATCGGATAAACCTGAAAAGGGGCAATTCGCAGTTTGCGGATTTTTTATTATTATTATCAATGCACTCTGCGATTCCTGCAACCTGTGGACAGATTTGTAAAATCCAATCCGTGGATTCAGTTATCTATTGGTGGATTGTTCAATCGGCAGATTGGATTCTAAAAATCCATCCACGGGTTTTATCCAATGGCATTTTTTGATGAATCCGTGTGGATTGAAACCGCCCAAATCTGTTTGCGGATTTTACACAACAAAACGGATTTTGGGTGTTGTCACGGGAGACCAGGTCTCTTAACACATTTATACCGGGATCATATGATTGAGCAAAGCAAGGAGGTAAATAAATTGTAATTTTTTTTCACGGAAAGACACACACCATGTTCTACAATTACAGTCAAAATACACTTACTGGGACGGGGGCAATCGAAATAATTTGTTTCCAGAACGAAATGTTGAAAAATAAAGTATTTAGGAGCAATTTCCCAGGAGTGGGAGTAACTCACGGAACGGCTTGGAAATATCATCGGTCAGCGGCGCCAGTCGCAACCACTCTGTACTCCGACGGAGCTGCTTCCGTTGTTCTGCCACCACGGTAATGGCACTTGGAATCTGGGTATTTTACGAAATCTCTGAAGCTTGATGAATCTTAAGATGAATCTTAGGTGAATCTCATGTGAATCTCATTCCCGATGGGCTGCAGGGTTTTTTATAAGGTTCAAACCCTATACCTAACAAGTGAAGCCAATCTCCTCGTGGGAATATCTTTTCCCACCTATCCCGGAGTTGCCAATACTTCACAAACCTGGCAGCGGTGGCTTACTAATCTGCTAAGGGCATGTGCCAACCAAGCATCTTTGCTTGTTAGCATATGGGACCCAACCCCTTTACCTGGTGACAGTAAGTCTGGGCTGGGCACCAATTTGCCAAATGGCCCAGACTTCACATTAGGATGGGGTTACTTGGGCTACCCCTCCCAACCTAGCACCCCAGAGACACTAAGCCCTTTCAACTCTGGACGTTTGCAGACATTTGACATCAGGCCAGCGGGATACCTTAGAAGTCCGGAGCTGCACATCCTCAGCTAATTTACAGTGATGCATACTAAGTGGGGTGCATTAGAAGGGTGCATGCACTACTACATGCATACACAGTGGGGTGCTATAATAAATGAGTGTTTCCCTGTCTCGGGTGGTCTGAATGAAAGCCCAATTATTCCTATCATGTTTAATACACTAATAGAGGGGGACTTTCATTCATCAATTTTTATAAAACGTTATAAAATTACGTTATGGTCGTTTTATATGTTGCTACCTGAACTATGCTCACGCCCAGTTTAAGAGCGCTAGGAGCTTCCTAACAGAAGTTAGCAAAAAAGCCCCTTTTTATTCTCTAAGCGCTGAATTTAGAAACATTTTCACTCTCGCTATCTTATACCTGGTGGGAGAACCCTTATACAGTATTGGGTTCTGGGGGTTTGGGCATATACCGGGGACCCTTGGATGTGATTTATCCCCCTGTCCCGTTTTACTCTTCTGGGCTGTGCTGAAGCCGGGTGACCTGGCGATGAGCCACCTAACTGCTTCCTAGGGAGGATTGTGTCTGGTGGTCTGTGTCATCATGTCCCCAGGAATCTGGTAGGATTCTGGGGTACATTTTTGATGTAGCCAGCAAATCTGGTCCCCTTCTACCCAGACACACCCTGACACCATTTTACCGTAAAATCCCCCCTTAAACTCACGCCCTGCGAATCTCCACTGGTTGGCACTCCTGGAACAGTAAAACACACAGAAATCTTTTAATACAATGCAGTTCACATGCCATAACAGGGTTGACGGGCTGACACTTCAAACTCCCCAATATGGCTCAGGGGCACCCAGCCAGGCATAATACCTTTATTATTGGTCTGGATACCCCCTCACCATCACATAAGGGGTTAAGCCACCCTCCCCCACTACCCACCCTGGAGGCCTAAATATCCTCCCCCACTACCCACCCGGGAGGTCTAACCACCCATCCTTGGGGACAATACCCCCTTCACCAACCCCTGCTACCCACAATAAAACAATACACACACCAGCCCCACTACCCACCTCCAAGGCCCCACAATAAACATTACAATATTTTATAACGCATACATAAACCACCCACTCCTTGTGAACCCCACAAAAACATGATTTATTATTTTACATACAGGATTAATACCTAAGGCCGATGGGGGTCCCCGGTAGGCCCGATATGTGTCCGTAGGCCCCACAGTGCACCCCAGGGGTGCCCACAAGTGTCTGGGGGCCTCTGGGTTGTCCCTGCTTGGCTCTGTGGGCCTCCAGGTTGCCCCTGCGGGTCACCTCAGGCCCCAATGTGATCCTTGGGTGGTCCCGCAGGTGTCTTGGGGTCACCAGGTCATCCCCACAGGTATATGGGGGCCCTCAGGTGGTTCCCATGGGAGTCTGGGGCCCTAGGGTGGTTCCTGCAGGTGTGTGTTCAATAATGGGCAAATAATCTATAATCCATGTCTGGATAATAGTTATTTTGCCCATTACTGTACTGCATGTGTGTGGTGGTGGTGGGGGTGTATTGATTGAAATGTATGACAGGTTATATTTTTTTTACATACAGGAATGGTACCGCAGGCCTGCGGGGACTCAAAGAGAACACCTGAGGACCCCCGGATCCCACGGGTACTACCTGCGGACCCACGTGGGACACATGCGGGGAAGACCCGCGGGCCACACAGCTGTGGGGGCCCCGTGGACCCGCAGGGACCACCTCTCGACCCAGACACTTGTGGGGATGACCCGGGACCCCCAGACACCAGTGGGACAACCCATGTACCCCATTGGGGCCCGTGATGACCCGCAGAGACCACATGGAGGCCCACAGAGCCTAGCAGGGACCACCTAGAGGCCCCCAGACAACCGTGAGTACCCCCCGAGTTGCACTGTGGGGCCTGCGGACACCCATCTGGCCCACCAGGGACCCCTGTTGGCGTGGAGTATTTATCCTGTATGTAAAATAATCATGTTTTTATGGGGAGGCAAAGGGGGTGGTTGGGGTTATGTATTGTTTATTAAATATTGTAATGTTTATTGTGGGGCCTAGAAGGTGGGTAGTGGGGCTGTTCTGTGTATTGTTTTTATTGTGGTAGCTGGGGTGGGTGGGGGTTATTGTCCCCAAGGATGGGTGGTTAGGCCTCCCAGGTGGGTAGTGGGGGAGCTTGGGTTAACCCCTTAATTACTCTAGCGGTTACTAACCGCTAAGGTGAGTAAGGGTTTAGGGGACATTAGATTGTCGCTTTTTATTCTGCTGTATGGTTTGTAGCAATGGAGGACAAGGACGGTGATGAGAATGAGGACGGCCTTCATCGTGGCAGCCTGGCATGGGTGAGTGCAAGAATTATTTACTTTATTTATGCTGTTTAATGTATTTTAAATGGGCAAATGCCCTATTATCCATATGTGGATAATTTTGCCCAATACTGTATTTACATTGTATGTGTTAGGTGGGAGGGGCGAGGGGGTGTATATTTTTAAAGTATTGTTTATTTTTGGGGGGCTCGCCATTGGTACCGCAGGCCTGCCGGGACCCCGGACACCTGCAGAGATCAGCCGGGGACACCCACTGGCCTATTGTATGGATGGTGTGCCTGAAGAAATGTAAACAGGGAAAATTCTTTAAGTCCAGCTTCTTTTGTGCTATCCTTTAGCTGGCGCATTTTTCCGGAATTCTTTAAAGCACGATTCAGTTATCCCTGCTTAGAGAATCCCGCTGACTGGCAAAAATCGGCGCGTTTGCCTTTTTTTGCCTGATCTGACGTGTTTTGCTCGCAGGCCAGAAAAAATGCCTTTTAAGGCTGATAAAGCGCTGTTATAACTGCTTAGTGTATCGCACAGCATGCTGTATCGACCTTAAAAGTCACTTTGCAGTCTTAAAATGACTTATCACTGCTTAGTGCATAGCCCCCTAAGTCCCTCTTTCCACTTGCACTCCTCTCTCTTCTCGACACACTCTCCGAGTCGGAGCTTTTCCCACCCACACCATTTCAGGGGAGGAGAAATAATTCTTTAGATCCCAGCGATTTCTCTCTTCTGAGATCTGGTTTGTCATCCTTGGACAACAAGGAGTTCGGTTCAGTGCTGTTTTAAGGTTTGTTGATGCTCGGCATTGGCGGAGCTTTTAAGTTAAGCTGTCATACCCGCTGCTGCAGCGCATGCGCCGGCGCCTCTTTTCATTGATTTTAATGGTTTGTGAGATATTTTATTTCAAACGTCAAGGCTCCATACTTTTAGTTGTTAATGACAATTCAAGGCATCTGGGAAGTTGGATCCACCCTGGGCCAGGGTGTGATAAGTTAATGTAAAGCATTTTTGTCTGTAATGTTAAGTTTTGTGTGTAGTGCCTGTATCTTTAAGATGGAGATTGGTATCTTACCACTGAACTCCTTCTCTCACTCCCCAGAGCTGCCTTCTCAGGGATCACACAGCCCGGACCCGACTGCAACCCCACCTGGGATGTTGGTAAGCTGCTCTCCCCCACTCCCTCGTGATTGGAGCTCTCTCAGGCTGCCACCCTGCATGTAGCCAGGCACATGGGGCCCGCGGCTCCCTCCCCTGCTGCAACTCCGGCTGCTCAATGCAGAGTAAAAGGTCCCTTGCACCCATCGCGGCCCTTGGAGAACCCCAACCAAGGTCCCCAAGGATGAAGGAGAGCGAAATCACCTGCCTCTGCATCGCTGATGTGAATGGCCGGGGAGAGGATAGGATTGCCGCCCCAGGTCTTCTATTGCTTCTTCCACCTCTCCCTACGGGCCGACGGTGGCCATCTTGCGACAGACTCCCCGCAGTCAGCCAACGGGCCTGCTCACTCATCCCCAGCCCCAGCTCTGGGGGAGAGGCAAATGTGTACCCAGAGGCCTCCGGGGTAAGATCACTGCTCCAATATATATATATTTTTTATTATTGATTTTATTTTATTGTGCCGGGGGGGGTGGGGGGAAGAGGGAAGCTGCAGGCGAGAGTAAGGAGCGGGTACCGCCACGATGGTGGCACTGCTTCTGTGCCCCTGTCTTACCTCCCAGTTATGGAATACTGCCGAGGGAGGATATTCTCCAACCATCATCAGGGAGAGGAGGGCGGGGGGGTGGGGGGTCATCCACCCCACCTGACTTGGCTCCTTAACTGACGCTGCTGGCCCCCTGCAGCCCGATGAACTCTTCTAAGGCTGAGCTCATGGTGGTGTCGCTATGTGCGCACTCTTATGGGATTCCCTATGATAGTTCCTTAAGTGCCCGCGGTGCTGCGCACATCGACGCTGCTAAATTTTGCTGCCACAACTGAAATTTACATTTCGGACTGCAGTCGCGTGACGTCAGCGTCAAGTGAGTTTGTTTAGCCAATGAGGGCGAACCAGCTCCGTGACGCATCCGTGACGCATCCGTGACACGTTCGCCACACCCACGGCCATGCCCCCGATCGCCTCGACCGATCTCCTGCAGCTAGCACACACATTGCTGGGGCTGCAGGAATGTGCATGGGGGTATGCACGGCAGCTCGTGCCTGCGCCACAACCATGAGCTCGGCCTAAGTAAACCGCGTGATCTCGGCGGCCATTTTAGGGTTTGGGACCGAGGGGGGAAGGACATCTGGCGGCCAGGTGTCTTAAATAGCTCATAAAATGTCCCCAATATTGTCTGGGGAATCAGGCAAGCCCATCTGGATGATTGGTTGTATGCAGAGTTTATTGGACTTTCCAAGCTTTTCTAAACTTTTCAAAACCTTTTACCACTTTTTCTGGATGGAGCCGATTTAACTTATGACTTTCCCGCACCATGTCAAGGCCACCGATGTTATACTTTTTGTTTCTATTAGTTATCGCTTATATGTATCAGTTGTGCTGTTTAACACCATATAACAAAAATTGTGTATGGTTATGAGATTAATATTGCTGCCCATTTATAGATAACTAATTCTTAGAAAATAACGTTATGATCCTATTTCCTGATAATGCCAAATTTTACAGCAGCTACAGAATATCGACTTTTAGTAAATCTAGCCCTAAGAAAAGAAAATGCGAAGATCCCCTTGGGTGTTCCATGACATAGCAACCAAGTCATGGGGTCTGGCACCACTCCAGGGGTCCACGATGTAGTAATTATTTTGTGGGTTTTCTGCTAATTTTGTAGGGAATATCACATTCATGGCGACCTGGCCAGAAGAGGAACAGAAGAGGAAGATTTTTCCTCTTACATTCACCTCATTGGTAACATCGCGATCACATGTTTGCTACAGTATGTGACAGAGGGGCAGTGGCACTCTGGTGCTAGGGTCGATCCGGCACTTAAAGTGTTAAAGCTGTTCTTTTCTGCTACTGAACTTATAAAGAATTTTGTTTCAAACTATTAAATTCCCTTTCATTTATTCTCTTCCCATATCCCTTTGTACATTATACTGTAATTTATGTATGAGAAAAAGCAATTGTAAAACTTGTGCAGCACACGTCAACTTTGAGAAAAAATAGTGGGGAACAGTTCATAAGGTTTAACATTCAAAAACAGAGACCAATAATGTGTTTATAGTATGTCTTTAAATTTGCTTGTCAACTTTTTTATGGTTTCCCCCCCTAATTTCTAATTTTTCATAATTTTCAGGAAGGTTTACACTTGTTAAAGAATGCTCGAAAATGCACAATTTTCATCAGATTACAGCAAAATTAAGCGACTTTCTTCAGAATGTTACTAATTAACAGTTGTCACATAGTCAAAGGATAATGGGCAGCTTACTGTCTAATTTATAGAAGAAAGTGCAGACTTAGTATGGAAGTGATTCATTCCACAGTTTCATAGTTTCTGAGGCTGTGGGACTGAAACTCCAGGCCAGAGATTAGTGGTTCTGGTTTCCCTCAACCTGCTCTCTTAATTGAGGAACAGGAAATATATTGCAGTTAGGTTTGCTGCTTCACTCTCTCTCACATAGGAACTGGAGGTATCGCAGCTCCCCTGCATCCAGTTCGGGGAGGACGCCCCCTTCTCATACTGCAGCATCTGAGGATCTAATGGGACGCTGTCCCCATCTCACAGTTAAGAACACAATGTTATTCTATCTGTGTGTTATTTTTAAGTTGGTAACTGGCTTAACCAGCCAATATTGCAGATAGGATATGCATGTGAGTTAGACTCCTGACAGGAGTAGATGTTATTTGTATGAGTTTATTTTGTTCTTAAAGTGACTGTGTTTAAAAATGTGTAGTGTCACTAATAGAAGAATAAACTGCTGAAGGTTGAGCGCTAAGTGCCCTTTGTGTGTATAAACGTGTTTGTCCCGCTTGTATGAAAAACAAACCCGAGAAGACTGTGTCAGGAAGAGCCTGGGCACGTGGCAGCGCTACAAAAAGTGAACAGTTTGCCACGCAGTATATTATGAACCATGTGACCTGATGCCCATCTGTTTCTGTGTTGCAATTTATAATGTATATTGAATTTAAATGTTTAGTAGTTTTATTTTTTTTTAAGGTGGACTTTTTGTTTAAATTTTACCTGGTTTGTGATCTTGCAAAATAAAATTGTACATCTATGAATTCATTGAAATGTTATTATTTTAAATGCTAATGTCAAAACTAATAATGGAGATTTCTTATATCTTCTGAATTTGTTTGTGCCTACAGTAAAATAAAAGCGAAGAACGTTCTAAAATGCTACATGGATTTTCTGTATAATGTGCCATGTAGCCAATCTTAAAGGCAAGTACATTTATACACAGTGGGATTTAAAATCATAAAAATAGTTTAAACCGTATAAAATCAAAATCCAGCAATTCATTTTACATGATTAAGTCATATGTATCCCTATAGACATATTTCATAGAAGATAAACGGAAGCCTTTTTACTTGGATCACAAGAGCTGGAACTAAATGTCAATAAACTTATTAACAGCAAACATTTTTTTTACACCAATTTGTTTGTTGACCCCTGCTACCTCTTGTTTAGTAATATCAGATACCAGAAAATAAATGAATTAGCCCAGCAGAAAATCTCATGGATCTGGATATAACTGAAAGGTCAAACGCTTGCAGAGCATCAAAAGGTAAAGGACAAATGGGAACACATTTTCCCTAAAATCTAGGGATACCCTGTCATTCAATGATTTATATGGACATAGAACAAAATAACAAGTCAAGCAAGATACCTCTAGCAGGTGCAATAATTTTTTTCCTATCCTATTTTTGCTGAAAATTACGGGTACTGCACAATGTACAAGTTTATTACTGGACTTTTTGAACTAGCATCACATATTCTTTTTGCTAAGAGTTCTGAAGATTTACAACCACATTTGGATTCACTGGAATGCAATTTAAAAGATGAAGTGAGAAACTAGTTGGACATAACAAGATTAAAGCAATCTTTCAAGGCCAGAAGGATTCCTAAAGGATTGTACAACTGTTTTTTTTCTGAACATAATTCAGAAAGGTTTAAAAGAGACAAACCCTGCTTTGGGAAATTGTTGATTTAAGTTAAATAAAGTATATGAGAAAGTTACAATTACACTTAGAAAATAAATCGTTGTGTTTTCAGTGTCTTGAATCCTTTAAGCACCTATATTGTAATGTTAGGCCCAGACCTACTGTGTGTTGCAATATTGGGCCCATATCTATAAATGTCATTTATCAATAACATGACATTGCCTAAAACAGGAGCAGAAGTTAAATTCCTTAAGTTATATAACCTATGGCTAGCTGGCCACTATAGGGTAAATGATTTTTATAAATACCCTAAACTAGAGTACCTACCCCATTGCAAACCAAAGCAATGGTAACCACTATGGCAAAAAGGGGTAAACTCTCACCTCTCCCCCCAGTGGCTTAAGCACCCACTTTGGAACACCTTTCTCCATAATGTACCTTCACTACACCCACATCACCCCACCCTACACTATAAGATAGACTTCTAACTTTACTAGCCAAAGTTGGCTAACATGGGCAGTAGGCCATGGACCCAATAAAAATTGAACGTACGGTACCATAAAAGAATTATTCAAATATAAATGTCAATATTTATTAATTTATGAATCCATTGAGTGCAAGTCAGGCTCACTTTGCTCTTTCAAGAAAGCTTAAATAGCCTAATTGGTACCAAACTGGCTAAAAGTAAAATAAAACCACTCACCCCATCTATTTTGCGGACCTTGAAGGTTTTCAGAATCAATAAGCAACTGGATATAATCCAATGTGAATTGAATCCTTACCACTTGATCCAAAGGAAAAAAAAACAACACAAATAATAATACTCCTGTAGGGCCTGATGGCCTACAACAATACAAAGGCATTCATACTGGTATCCCTCAACAAGCCAGCCTCAACCTTAATAGAAGTCTATTATCCTCAATTGCTAGAAGGATAATTATTTTATTACAAAAACACTAACTAGTGTTCCAGCACTCACTGACTATAAGAAAAATATCAAACAGGGAATATGCCAAAATAGAAAATTTAATGCAAACACAAGATGATAATAATTTTATTGGGCCTGTCACTGTAACATAACATGTGGCAGATAACCACTGGGTAAATCAGCCAATAAAATTGGTTGATTTACAATGTGGATAACATTCATATCAATGATGTATTCAGTTCAAGGGATGCTGTTTCCCTTGTGTCATAATTAGTAAGTGCACTACCACTGATTATATTATGTAGAAAATAACAGCACATTTACAAACACACAATCACATTGCTGCAGCCCTTAAAAGAAATAGGATGGTTGCATCTTATTTTATATGGGCATGTTGCACATGTCTAAAGCTAATGTAATATTTTGATTGCTATCTCAATATCTACATAATGTTTTTCTATAATGTTGATGTATGGCATACTATATCATTTGAACAAGATGACAAAAGCACTTTTAACTTGATGATAGGTTAGATATGAGGTGAGAAGTATTATGCCCAGATTCACTATAATGGCAAACTGAAAAACAACAGGTGTTATGGATGTGCAATAACCTCAAGAATAGGACACTTGAAGTCATATAATTTTCACATCTTCTTACACGTTGATACAATGTGTCTGATTATGAAGTCATTAATAAGTATTATCGCACACAGGATGTTGACCTTTTCTAATGCCCATTATATAGAGTAGGCTTCACCAAAAACAAAAAAAACAGAGCACAGCAAACTCCGCACAGTATGTTAATGAATATATTAAATGATTTTAAGAATGTGCTGTGGTACAGGTGTACTGTAGCTAATGTTATTGCAACTATAAATGTGAAAGGGTGCGTTAGCATGTCATGTTCATGGTTTCATGCAGTGTGTGTCTCAACCGTTTACATTTCTTAATGATTGTGAGTCAAAAGGTACTGGTAACACACGGACACACGGACACAGTGTACTGAAAGGCAGTACTGTGCAGTAGAAGTTAAGTTTGATAATAGAGTCAATAATATCACACCAATCCTATGGTGTAGCAGGTAAAGAATCGCTATTAGTGTATGAAGGGTCATGGGGTCGATTCCTGCATGGTATGCTAAAATTATTAGTGTCCATGCCTGTGTCCAGACTGACTAATATATACATAAGAAAGATAAACAACATTTTTATATATATATAAAATTAAATAAAATATATATATTAACCCCTTAGTAGCCCATGGGTTAACTAGTCATTGTTTTTCACAAATAGATGACCTAAAGTTTATATGAAGGGGTTAATATGAACATAAAATTATACCATCTGCCATCATAGTGGGTAGTAAATCATTGCCATGCTAAGGTAACCAAGGGTCCAACCCCTCCCCCTAAGGGCCCAATCAGCAACCCCCACCCCCGTCCTGGGGCAACTACCCAGATCTCCCAGATTACCTACCCCCAACAAAACAACCCCAGAAACCTCACTAATGAGAAATAGCCCTATTAGCCAAATGTAGCTAATAGGGATATTGCCCATAGAAAATTTTACAAAAATGCATTAGAATAACATAAGAACATAATCCAACTCTAGCTTTTTAATCAATCGCCACGGTGGCTACCTAAGACCTCAATGGGGGGCCTAGAAATCAATGAACATCATAAATAAATAAAATAGAAAAAAAAATAAAGGTATTACTTATCCAATCAGGTTGCTTGATGTAACATGTGATTGCTTAATTTTTGCCTGAGATGTGATTATCAGGCACAAATGAGGGGATCGTGTGACTGGTCAAATGTTACATCACAGGACTTATATAAGACAAAGACGACAAGTCAACATCTGGTAGAAAAAATAAGAAAAGAAAGAAGAAATAAAAAGCAAGGACATCTTTAAAACAACAAAGAACAACTACTCACCGGAGACTGCTCTTCAATAAATGGAGGATCCATTGCTTCTGGATTTATTGTTCCTGCTTTATATATTTATTTTTTATTTTTGGACCATCGGGCAGGAATTCATTTTTCATGTATGTTTTTTAAATGTATTTTTTATTTTTATTTTTTATTTGCCATCGGACTAGGGTTGTGTTTTTTTTAATTTTATTTTTTATGGTTGGACATCCGCCTTTTATTGGAAAGATCTGCTTTTGCCCTTGAGGATGATGAAACCTTAATCCCAGAGGTTTAAATAATAACTCTATTTATTTAATTATGTTCATTGATTGCTAATGTGACTATCTAGGCCACCGTTGAGGGCTTAGGTACTAACAGTGACAATGGATTAAAAAGCTAGAGTTTGGTTATGTTCTTATTTTATTCTAATGTATATTTATTTAAATGCGTTTTATTAATGCTTTTCTATGGGTAATAAATATCCTTATTAATCACATTTAAAGCTACAGTTCAAGCTGACGTTTAAAAAAAATATATATATATATATATATATATATATATATATATATTTTTTTTCCCATTGCATGTCATTTCCCAGAATCCCTTGCTGCAGTGGAAGTGCTGTGTGTTGGGTGATAATGGTGAAAGGCGGGGTTGCAGACCTGTCTAAGACATGTAAATGAGCAAACAGTAATATTTCCATTTGCTATATGTTTTGCTGTGGAGGGTTTTTGTCACTTTTTATACCCACCATAACTTAACTAAGTATGGTTAAACCTATTCCCTGCTTCATTTTTTGCATAGCCAGTATAACCAACCCCACACTGAGGAGGCCCATTAAGGTAGAAACAGTCTGTCTGTGGGTGGGTTTGCTGGCTATGCATCTTAACCCTGGCTGTGCTCAAAGCTGTGACCATGCAGCAAGCTTAAGCCTATAGGAAACCATGTCTATGGTTATGAAGCAAAAGGTGGCACTGTGTGCTCATTTGCAAGTCATTTCCCAGAATCCCTTGCTGCAGTGGAAGTGCTGTGTGCTGGGTGATAATGGTGAAAAACAAATAGTTGATACCGTTCTGTGACTAACGAAATGCTTTTATTTGTGTTAGCTTTCGAGATACAGTGATCTCTTCTTCGGGCGATGTTACAATTGATCAATGATCTTTCTCTCTCGCATGAAATGATGTCAATGTAAAGTGAAAAAATGTATATATCTTTAAAAAAATTCTATAGGGGCTGGGCTCTTCTCAAATGTTTCCAACATTTTACAAGATACACTTTTGCCCATTTATATATAGCATATTGATAATAGTGTAATATTATGCATTTAAACATAATGCTAATGCATAATATTATGCATTAGCACACAAACAAAAAAAAAGTAATGTCCATATCAAGGTAAATTATTTCATTTCCAGCAATCCGCTATTTCTATATATGTAAATTCTAGCCACAACACTGCTGATGGAAATGCAGGCATTAATTCCACATAAAAGATTAGCTGTACTCTTTGCCATACTACAGTATGTTCAGCGATTTGTGCTGCAAACCGTCCGCTATACTGTTCCTTGTGTCTGATTACTTTTTTTAATTAAGGTTTTTTAAATCTGTTTTTAAAGCACCTACCATTCACCAATTTTACTCTATTACAGATTAGGATGAGACTAATAGCGTTTGCCTAGAGCTTATTTACAGTACATGTTAAATTTTTCACCTCCACTTTATTGATAACAATGATTAGACCATTAAAGCCTATTCACATGTGAATACTTTGCTTTAGCCCTAGCCATCCACAACAGTAGTGTGGTGCTGTTTGTTCGTTAATTTTATGTAAGAGCTTCTATCTTCTATCTATCTTCAAAATGTCTACTATTTACTGCTGTGCAACATTTTATGGGGTTTTCTTAGTTTTTTTCTTATAAATTATATTTACCATCAATGCCACTTTTATAACCATTAAAGCATCCTTCAAATGATTGGTACTGGAGTAACTAATAATCATTATTAGTATTGGTATGGTGCAGTTAATATATTTGTATAGGTAATCTGATTTATCTGAAATTCCTTATTTCATGGTTAATGTTGCCTTCAGGAATGTTTGCAATGTGTTACTATTGTAATTTCCATAAAGTTAAAAATGGGTGCTCATGTAAAAATTGCATTTATACAGCTTTAGTTGTTTTTAAAAGACAGCAGAAAGGATTTGCAGATTATGTCAAACCATCTTGACAAGATTAGGCAGGTGATAAAACTAAATAACAAGTCATCTATATAAGCCTTTTATAACTTGAACATGATTTAAACTTAATTAAAAAGAACACTATTAGTCGAGAGTTCCAACATAAAAAGGTTTGCTATTGCTTCTTTGGGATTATGTTCTTAAACAGTATGTAAGTATTACTGGAATCAAATTAAGTAATAATTTATAACATAGTAATTTAGAATAAAGGATTTGAAAAATGCACGAATTCAGCATGGCTAATCTATTACAAAATATTATAAGACCATGGCTTTAAGAATGTTTCTCTTTTTGATGCAATACTACATAGATGCTGTTACTGTAGACTCCTGATGGATTGTGATATTTACAGATTGTATCAAAACTAACAACACATCTACACGTCTCCCGGTCCAATATGGCTAAGGGCACTTTGAACTACATCATGGTACCGTATGTATCTATCATTCCTTTTTATTTATAGCCTGAGGAAGCCGTCCAATCGGCGAAACGCGTTGCTCTAATTCACTGACCAAGTTTGGAACTTTGGGGCTTCCGTTGCTGAAGGAGTCAGTTTGCAGTCACAGCCGCGCCAGGAACAGCCACCTATTCCGACTCCGGACGCGGAGTAGAGAGCGGCCGCGACCACTGCTATCAACAGCCACGGAAGCGCACCAGGATATTTTCTATATTATGTGAGTGCAACTTTTGTGGATTCAATTTTATGTTTAATAAACTTTTATGTTTTTTAAGAACATCACTGATCCCTTTAAATCATTTTTGCCTCACCCATACCCCTGACCGAAACGGGGAGGGGAAGGAACCCAGAACGGGAAGAGTAAAAGAAAGACCCGTATTGAACTCCCTGCCTGCTAACAGGAGTGTGTGCAGCACCCCTGAAAGATCCCTGACCGGGGGTCGCAGGTGTTTACCTGAAAGACAACTGCCCTACACCTCTACTCACACTGGGCCGTGTGAGTAGTTATTGATATATCTCCTAAATCCCCCCCCCCCCTGCACATCATTGCAGTAGGGGCACCATCCACTACAAAGATACCAACTTGAGAGGGTGTTTGCACAAGGCCGTGTAAGCAATTATATGATTAATCTTTTACCATCTTAATCCCCATCCCCCTTCCCCCCACCGTATTGTGGTGCACCAATTGTAATTACCGCTCGTCATTTTATTCTCCATCTGTGCTTTTACTCATCCCTCGCTCCCCCTACTCTGTTTTTGTCTCTACGTTTCCGAAGGGCTTTGGATCATCCCTTTACTAGGGGTAGTAGCAGAAGGGATAACAAGAAATAACGCACATCGATAGAAATTAACCACAATCACTGGTTACATCACCACTCTGTAACTCTGATACTGAAGGTAAGCGCCTGGTTCTTCCACACTTTTTATTTATATGTAAGGTACAGTAACAGTCCATAATACTTACTGATCATGCCATATACATCAGTCAATTATTTACAATAGTTTGTTTAGTTGTAATTCAAAAATAAAATACATTTCCATTTATCTGAGCGTATTCAAATACAAGTTCTTATCAAAAAGTGACGCAAGCATGATATAGACAACCCAAATAGTCCAAACCAGTAATGCCACTATTTAAGCATGAAAGTCAAAACCAGTGTTATAATATTTGTGGCCATGGCTGGCTGTGTCTTCTATTCTGCCATGTCCTTACAAATCAGTCCTGGTATCAGCAGGCAGTGTTGGGATCAATCCTAGGTTTCCCCCTCAAATGCAGTACCTTTGAGTGACAGGGGAGGAGATGGGATTAGGTCTGAGGTTGTCCAATCCTGGGTTCAGACCTGGTACCCTCCCCCTGCTGTGTTTAAGGGGGTTAAATTAGAGTCAGATGGTCTCTACCATTTGAGAGAGACAAGGTGCACTGGCAGGCCCAGGTTTCCTTCCCTTCGGGGAATAGAGTGATTACCTATACCCCTGGTTCTGCTAGAGGACCAGGGAAGAGCTAGGACTGCTGCGGGGGCCCTTGACCTATAGTGAAGGTCCAGTGACCATCCGAAGTTTGAGACCAGAGCTATGATGGCCTTGGGCAGAGCTGCCTATCGAATGTGCCGTACAGAGAAGAATTAAACTGTTCATGTTTCATATACCTCTTGCCTGGTGTGTAATCTTTCTGGGAGGAGAGGAAACCATTTTATGTTGGGAGATTACCTTCAGACATCTGGAGCCAATAGCATATGGAGGCACAGAGTACCATGGAGTAAATGTCGGGTATGTACCCCAGAAGCCTGTTTTGCAGTCCCCCCAACCATTGGCGGAAACCCCAGCCTCTTGTGAGCCTACAGGTAGCATGCATCATACACCTGGTAACAGGGAAATCTCCCATATGGTGGGGGAAACACTGTTACATATTATGTAGAGGTTATTTCTTTTAACATGCATTAGATTTATTTTAAATCACAATTATTTCTTGTTTGAAGACACCTATTATTTACAAATCTGTGGAACGGCTATGGGGACCAGATTCGCCCCCAGTTATGCTAATCTCTACATGGGACTGTGGGAGAGTATCCATGTTTGGGAGAATGCTTGTCTGGGGGGGGGGGTCTACTGTTCTACAGCCGTTTCATAGATGATATTATTATTATTTGGGATGCTGAGAGGGAGATCCTGGAGGAGATTCTAACATCTTTCAACGATAACCAGATGGGTCTGAAATTCACTTACTTGTGTAGAAAGCCAGTGCACCAGAAAAAACAAGTCCTGTTTGGCATAATAAACTGAGGTTTAGGATAAACTCCTTCAATGTAAGCGTATAGCATAACGAAGCCCTAATAGGGTTAGGGGACTAGTACCTATGCCAGCGGCACCATAAATAAATAGTACAGACCAATGTCCCATATATCAAAGAAAAAAGGGGTACAGCGACCCACAAAGTGAACTCACTCAGTTTCTCCTGGAGTATCCAATCTCAGAATCTTCATAGGCGTGCAATCTCCCAGGTGATGGCAGGAACAAGTAGAAAAATAAGGCAGTGCACTGCCCAAAGTACCAGAAGGAGGCTCACGGTTTTAAGCAACAAAAAATAGATTTATTACATAAAAAGTGGACAAAAGGGTCCCCCCTAGGCCACAGCAGGGGTCCACCAACTAGTTTCAGGCAAAAATGCCCTTTATCAACCAAAACCACAAAAATGAATCTTGATAAAGGGCCCTCTATTGGACGCTGAGACCTTTGCCAAGGAGCTGGTGAGCAAAGCAGGCTTTACTCCGGACGAGATCCTGAGCATCCAGGACCTCAGGGGTGGCCTGTTTTTCGTCACCTTCGCCACGGCGGGAGCCTGCAGGAGGTACTGGGAGGCTTTCCAGACCTTGAAACAGGAGGTCCCCTTCTCAGAGTTCGACGTGAACTGCCCTATCCAGAGGGACGAGAAGAGGATCACTGTGACGGTGAGGAACCCCCATATCCCTGGAAAGGATATTGCTACCTTTCTGCGGCGCTCTTGCACCGTGGTGAAGGAGCCGAGCAGGATCAAGGACAAGTTGGGGTACTGGGTGGGAAAGTGGAGCATGGTAGTTCGCTTGTGGCCAAATCCAGAAGCGGCAGATCGGCTGCACCACCTCCCTCCCAGTTTTTCACTTGCGGGCAGCTCAGGGAGGATCTTTTACCCTGACCAGCCCCAGACCTGCGGTAATTGCGGGAACCTGGGGCATCAGTGGAAATAGTGCACCCTGAAAGCCTGCAGAAACTTCAAGAACACCGGACACGAAACAAAGGATTGTCCCCGCCAGAAAACCTGCGACCTGTGCGGAGAGACAACCCACATGTTCCGGGACTGCCAGCTGAGGGTCAGGAGCTACGCAGAGGCCGCGGCGAAAGGCGCAACACCGGGCGCGCCCCTGACAGCAACCCAGAAGGCAGCCAAGAAGCCCCCAGCAAACCAACCCATAAAGGCACAAGGGGGTAAGTATCAGAAGGAGCAAAGGGAAAAGGAGGCCACCCAAGCAGCGCCCGCTGCGGCTCCTGAGCCCGCTGCCCCTTCAGTAGCAGCCCCCACCCCACCCCTTCCCACCCTCACCCCTGCAACAACACTCCCTCCCACACCCACTGCTGCTGCAACCCCCACACTCCCCCCTACCCCAACCCTCCCTGCCCACCCACCACCCCTTGCCCCCTCCTCCCAACCCTCCACTGTAGCCCCCCCACGCTCCATGAGGCTGCAGCCCCTTCCTCTGTAACACCTCTCCCCAGCCCCGAGGCTGTTGCACCCCCTCCCTCTTCCTCCCTTGCTACAGATACCGCCCCCATAGCCCAGACCGGAACGGAGAAGCAGGGAATAAAGAGGAGAGCCCCTAAGACGGATAGCCCGCACCAGGGGCTGGAGCAGAAGAGAGCCCAAATGCAAATCGGCGACTCACCCACTTCCAGCGATGCTGACAGTGACCTTGAAAGCGACCTGGAGGAGGAGGAAGCAGAGATGCAGGAGGCAGCCATTGCAGAGGAGCAGGCGACCATTTTAGAACAGCCACCTAGCGAGACACTGGTGACCGTGGAAGAGCTCATAAGAGAGGGGCAAGAGGCAGCAGAGACCCTCCTCCTCCATGACAACCTTGGGCAAACCATGGATCTGCTAGTCCAGCTGTGCGAGGAGATCAACAAGACCACCCACGCCAGCGAGGATGGTAACTAGTATCACTGTATGTCTGTCCAACCCTTTATCCCCAAACTAATGGCGTCTTTTAACATTTTCTCCATTAACGTAAGGAGCATAGGAGAGCGGATGAGACGTGCCAGAGTACTAACATTCCTTTCTTTACAGAAATGTGATGTGTATATGCTACAGGAATGTGCCTTAACTTTTTCTCGATCCTACAGGCACCTGAGCGGGCAGTGGTCTCACGGCCCCTCCTACTGGTCTGGGGGGAACGGGTGCAGGAACGTGGGTGTAGCCATTTTGATCCGGGGGGGATGTTTCACTGTTGATTCTGTCCATGAACTCGTCTGCGGCAGACTACTGGTCGTAGACGGTTCGTGGGCAGGGGAGCCGATTAGGCTCATCAATGTGTACACCGCCCCCCGGAGAATTGAGCGCTTGGAACTTTTCCAGCACCTTCGCCATTGGCTCGCAACCTCCAGGGCAGTGGTGATGGGTGGGGATTTCAACTCACGATTGAGGTGGGGGGGCGCGTGCCCCCCAGCAAATCAGCAAAGATAGATGTGACGTCCAGGCTACTCATGGCGATGATTGAGGAGGCATCCCTGAAGGACGCAGTGGGATCTATGGGAGCAGGTGCCGCAAACTACTCTTGGTGCCACCCAAATGGTTCCGTGCGTTCTCGGATTGACTTCCTGTTCACCAACAAGCCGGTACAGCACAGACAGCACTCCATGGTCGCAGTACATTTCTCTTACCACAGAGCCATTCATCTCCAGGGGCTCCTGGGAGGTGGTTTCCCCCCAGGGCCAGGATCCTGGAAGCTGAACTGTGCACTGCCCCCTCTCTCCACTGGGTCGTTAATCTTCTGCATATTGCCATTGTGTTCTTAATCCGCCCAAAGCCGAGCTACAGTACAAAGACTCAGTACGCCTGCGTCTAATCACACCATCCCCTCCCCCAACCCTTAGAGGCCTGTTTTGTTAACGGTAACGCTTTGGAAAATCCCCTCTCGAATTTGAAATGTAAATCTGATGTGCACAGCACTATGAGAATTGACAGTAAACTGATATTTCATCAGGGTGTGAAAACATTTGTCAGTCAGTATGGTTTACAGTCACATGTTTTAAATACAAGTAAGTACAAGTACATTCTTTAATATCTTTTAAATAAAAATATATAAATATATAAATATAATTTAAAATAATCCGTTCTGTGGGTCTGAGCGGGTTGAAATTCGCCTGGTCCTCTTGCGGAAGGACCCTTGCCATAGTGGTTAAATATCAGCCTTCCATGACCCCCGGAACTGGAGATACCAAAAGACAGTTTAAAAGAACATTATCAAAGTGGATTTTTTTTCTGCCATGCAAGTCAATGGCAGAAACCTAAACTTTAACATTACCCTGACTCCGTTCTGATATAAATCAACAGAAATAACAACAGTATTACAGTAGATACAGAACTGTACTGTAGATGTACTGTACTGTATGAACAGTACAGTACGTACAGTTTTCTATATTTTTTTTGTTAAGTTTTATAAATATACTTACGCGTTTGTTACCCTTGGTGCCCTTTTGCGGTCTCTGTTTTTTCCGTATGCATGATAACACACGGTGGTTAATGGCACAACGAGGTTAGAAGTAGATAACCAGCGCTGGATAGCAGCAATTCGGTGTCCGCTCGTGTACATCTCCTTCATTCGCATGCTGAGATCCTTTGAAATCTTTTTAACAGGCATTGCTGCGAGTAGAAAGAAATACAAACACAAGAATGTATATTCGATGTTTAGTCGATGTGTATTCTATGTGCAGTCAATACACAAAATGGATGGTGTATTTATACAGTACGGTAATGAACCCCTGTACCTGGTCCCCATGCATAAAAGGTCACACACTTTGCATAGCCCACCACTCGATGATCTTTATCTGAACTTGCCCTTGTCCAGATACTGCATTGTGCCACTTGCTTCCATGGAGCAACCCCGGTTCTATGGACGCAAAAACCCACTCACCTCTGCCGTGCCTGTCAAGCTGAAAAAGCGAAAGGCGGTTGCCTTTTCCACGCCAAGGGCAAAGCGACAGGCTAAGGCCAATAAAGAAAACCTTCTGCTGACCTCAAAAGTTAAGGGTTTTCTTAGACGTCAGCCTCATTATGTGAAGAAGATATACGGTGGTGTACTCTCGACACAAAACGATTGGCAGCCAACCCATCGAATCCGCAGACCACTTCCTCCCATATGCTTCGATGACTCTGCTGTAGCTGTCCCGGAAATCTTCAGCCCGTCTTCTCCACCCCCATCTTCTCCGGTTCCATCTGACGATGCTGCCGCCTCTGAAATCCACGGGTCACTGTCTCCTTTGCTCTTAGACAACTCTGCTTCTCGCCCGGAAATCCAAAGGTCACTTTCTCCATCCCTCTTCGACGACGCTGCCGCTTCTCCTTTACCGGGTATCCACAGGTCACCTCCTCCACTCTCCATCGATGCCGCTTCTGTCCATGGAACCCCCATTTCATCTTCCGTTGCACCCAACCCCCCAGATGTCCAGACGCCATGCACAAGAAGCAGCTCGTTAGACCGGATGCTGAATGGGATAAGTGTGGATCTCTCCGGGAATTCTATTGTGCTAGCAAAGATAGATCTGCTTCTGGAGACAATGCTAAATGTGGAGCAATGGATGCTACAAATGGAACAACGGATGGATCGACGGATGGAGATGATAGAGGCTGACATAGCAGGCTTACATTATTTGCTCGGTGCTAATGCCCCTGTTTCCCCGACGCCGGAGCAGGGGGGTGACATGGATGTGATAAATGGGACCTTCGACCCCCTTCCATCACCAAGCGCACCCCCTCCACCAGAAGATGTAGTGTACATGTATGCCGTTGAGGAGGACATGACAACCCCGTCAAGACCACGCCAGGAGACAACACGGCGACCACGACCGGAGGAAAGCTTCCTCCCAGACAACCTACCATCGCCCGTCACCTCAAGCACACCCGTTCCCAAAAGACCTACACCCGCTCGCATCGAAACGGTGCCCGACATCACCCTGTGCGATCTGCCACCGAAGCTCAGGGAGAATTATAGGGTGAAGAGTGCTGGTGTACCCCACAAGTATGCCTTGATCATTTTTAAGCACCATGTTCCCTACTCGTTGTACTGCGAGTGGGCCTTCAAAGTGAACTACGATGAAATCGCGTAAAAAAGGCGCTTCCTGTCAATTTAAGGAAAAACATTGAGGAAGAAATGCGGCGCATTTATGCAGTTACAGATCCTGTAATGAAAGGCGTTAGAGACTGCATTAATGGCGTTTTGCGCCATGCAAGGAATCGGTCATGGATGGACAATGTGAAGGACTTTCAGTGAGACCATACTGTTGTGCTGAACTGTTTTGTACTGTACATGTTTTGTCCTACAGTACCCGCTGTACTTAAAAAGGAGATGTTGTTGTGTGTTTTTTTACACAGGACATGCACAACTCCAGTTCCTGAGGGCTGCAAACAGGCACGGTTTTCAATGTTGCCCTGAAAACCTGCCCTGTTTGCTGCCCTCTAGGACTGAACTGGTGCAGGTCTGACTGACAGTGTTGCGCACCATCCCACTGTACTGTACTGTATACAGTACTGGGTTTCTTTAATAAAGGAGATGTTACTTAAAATGCTTCAACATTGTATTTGTAAATAAATGATTTTGGACTGACTGCACCAATAAAAGAACATGTTGATTTGTCTTACTGTACTGTACATTGTTTCCATTTGCTCCTTTGATAGTACTGTATAACAAAATACAGTGTTTCTAGAATGTCGAGGCATGCTGCACTGTTTTTTTACTGCCTGACCGCAAAGCCGCAAGATCGGCAACATTGTAAAAAAAGAGCAATGAGCGCGCAATTGGGGTGGAAACTAGGGCAATTGGCGTGGGAACTTCTGTTCTAGGGCACCTAGAGATAAAATTTTGCCCCTAGATGTTATGAACCCCTCACTTCACCCCAACAGGGTCCGAGCAGTAATGGCGGCGAGAAAGGGTCATGCCGGCGAGGAGGGTCCTACCATTGAGCGTAATGGCGTTGAAAGCTTTGAAATGGCTAAGTCAGAATGAGCAGAAACCTGGAACCCACAACTCTGGTTCTGTTCAACCTAGAGGGCTCAGATTCGGTCACCATGTAGTCCTAGTTGCGGCAGGATTGCATGGCAAATTGCGACCCTCTCGTGGCAACAGAACGGAGTCAGGGTAATGTTATTGTTTAGGTTTCTGCCATTGACTTGCATGGCAGAAAAAAAAGCCACTTTGATAATGTGTTTTTAAACTGTCTTTTGGTATCTCCGGTTCCGGGGGTCGTGGAAGGCTGATATTTAACCACTATGGCAAGGGTCCTTCCGCAAGAGGACCAGGTGAATTTCAACCCGCTCAGACCCACAGAACGTATTATTTTAAATTATATTTATATATTTATATATTTTTATTTAAAAGATATTAAAGAATGTACTGTATTGTATTTAAAACATGTGACTGTAAACCATACTGACAAATGTTTTCACACCCTGATGAAATATCAGTTTATGCTCAATTCTCACAGTGCTGTGCACATCAGATTTACATTTCAAATTCGAGAGGAGATTTTCCAAAGCGTTACCGTTAACAAAATAGGCCTCTAAGGGTTGGGGGATGGTGTGATTAGACGCAGGCATACTGAGTCTTTGTACTGTAGCACGGCTATGGGCGTATTAAGAACACAATGGCAATATGCAGAAGATTAACGACCCAGTGGAGAGAGGGGGTTGGTAGGATAGGGTGACTCAGCCGATTGACGCTTGGCTAGGGAGGGATTAAAAACACAATGACAAAAGTACTGCAACTGCAAAAAATGAATGACTCTGGAGGTGTGTGGCTGAAATAGTTAACAGCAATGTAATTTCCAAAGGCAGTTCATCATAATAATTTGATGAATAAACCCCCAAATACAAACCCCAAATACAGTACATAAAAAACAAGTCACTTTAACTCCCTATGCCCCATGCACCAAAAACAAACAGTAGATTTTCTATATATATACTGTATACTATATATATATTATAAATTAATATTCATTTGTCTCACATTGTTTCCATTTGCTCCTTTGACAGAGTAACAAATGTCGAGGCTTGCTGCACTGTTTTTTTACTGCCTGATCGCGCAATTGGCGTGGGAACTAGGGCAATTGGCGTGGGAACTAGGACAATTGGCGTGGGAACTTCTGTTCTAGGGCACCTATAGATAAAATTCATTTTGCCCCTAGATGTTAGGAACCCCCTCACTTCACCCCAACAGGGTCCGAGCAGTAATGGTGGCGAGGAGGGTCCTACCATTGAGCGTAATGGCGGAGAAAGATTTGAAACGGCTAAGTCAGAATGAGTAGAAACCTGGAACCCACAACTCCGGTTCTGTTCAACCTAGAGGGCTCAGATTCGGTCACCATGTAGTCCTAGAAGGGAAAAGGGGAGAAATCCTCAGGCGCGTTCTTCTGCTTGTGGCTCCAGGATATATGTGGACGTAGAAAATAAAAGAGAGAGGGGGACCACAATGAGGGAAAATTCAACATACATATATACCTTGATTTTCCATTTAGGGGGAATAAAATAGGGGAGGAGACACACTCACACTAGGTATCTGGTCTTGGTCAGATGACTATTCCTCTGGGTGGAGGGTGGGTTGGGGGTGAGGGGAAACCCCCTGATGACGCCTCAGAGAATAAGAAAAAGGGAAAAAATAGTGTAATAACGTTTAATACCATACAAAAAATAGAGATTAAAAACTCACAAGCGGCAAAAAGATTTTGGCATAGGGTGGAGATAGATCCAGACTCCACAGAGCTTCCCTCTCAAGGATGGGTTGTCGTGTGTAGACTGTTTCCAGTTGGACGTGTCTTCTTCCAGTTCTTCCAGTGGTGTGTACAGTTCAGAACACGGCAAACGGCAGGGTGGGTTTCCAAACGCCTGTGCACGGGCTGGGTCCTCCTCCGTCTGCTTTCTTCCCTGCACACTCCTTACACAGCCCCCGGTCCTTCGCGCATGCGCATGCACTCCCGGCGAGATGCTGGACAAAGCTGGAAATCCAACCTCCTCACTACGGTGGCCTGTGATGACCAAAAACCGTCAGATGCGTTTCACATTAGCTTCCTCAGTGACGTAGGCATATCCGGGGTAGCAGCAGTCCTTTATACCTTCAACGATTGACACTTAGCTGTGGATTCGCTAGTTGTTAACAAGCAGCCTTATTAATGTCAAAATGCTCTACAGGCCATTTCTAATCACAACTGTGAAGCATATAAGCATCTTGGGCATAATTTAAATTGTACAATAACATATTAAAAATTTGTTTCATCTTAATGCCTTCCTTTAAACAAATGGCAAACTTAAAAACTGCAGACCTTCTGCTTGGGATTATTTATCCCTAAAGATGGAGATGATCACTTTGAGATAGACTCCAAATTGTGGGTTGTCAATTCTAGGGATGGTTTATGATTGATTTAATTAAATAAGTATTAGTGCCTAGCAAGTGGACTTAAAAATTGTTGAATTGTAGCACATACGATATGGATAAAAATGGATAGTGATAATTCCTTAGCTTATGCAATTAAAATTTGATTGATTAATAGGATCTGAAAGTGTGTCACTAGTAGTATTAAAATTCTTGCAGGCATTTAACTCTCACTGCGGTCCCGAGTTTTTGAGAATGTCACAAGTTTGCACAATTCTAAGGAGATTTTCACATAAACCTAATTAGAAGATATTATAAAACTTACAATTTGGCAAACATTATAAGAAATATTTGTGGCGACCTTAAAGACATAAGCTAGTTGGACCTCTAGTATTTCTTTATGTTGTGTAGCTATCTTATGTGTTTATAACTTATGAATTCTTATATGAACAAAGAGAGTTTCTAGCTCAAGTTGTAAATTGTGTAACGCTGGAATAGTTGCGGGGGTTCAGAGGAAGGCAGACACTTCCATTTCCAAATTTAGACCCTTGGGTGCTAGGGTTTGGAGAGTGAAAATCCAAAAGGATTCTCTTTTGTTAATCTTTTTAATATAATCTCCTCCCCTCCAGTCTGCGTCCACTTTTTCAATGCCATAACATTTTAAACAGGACGGGTTTTTATTGTGTTTGGTTCTATAATGGTTTGAGACACTGTGGGTCTCTAAACCTTTGGTTATGTTTCTTATATGCTCTCCCACTCTTGTTTTTAATTTGCGTATTGTTCTGCCTACATACTGTAGATTGCACCCACATTGTAGTACATATACCACACCCTTACTGTCACAAGTAATGTGTGATTTTATTGCAAAGTCTACAGTGGATACAGTGCAGTTAAAGGAAATGGTTTTGCTGCTAGTGGAGGCATTGTTCCTACATGCCTTACACTTAAGACACTTTTTAAAACCCTTAGACAGTTGATCTAACCAACAGTGTGTGTTTTTGGGGGGCAAAAAACTAGGTACAAGCTTTTGCTTAATGTTTGGGGCTTTAGAAAAGATTACGGCAGGTTTATCCCCAATGACCTCTTTTAAGAAGTCATCTTGTTTTAAAATATGCCAGTGTTTTTTTAAAATCCCTTCTATTTGTCGTGATTTTGTGCTAAAAGTTGTAATAAAAGGAATAAAAGCATCTGAGTGACTATTAATCTTCTTATTTTTATACACTAACATGTCTTTTCTATTTATATCCCCTACCTTTTTTATTGCATTGTCAATTGTCTGTGCTTTGTAATCTCTCTCCAGGAATTTCTCCTTCATTGATATTACTTGTTTTTCATAGTCACTCTGCTTTGTGCAATTCCGTTTCATGCGTCTAAACTCCCCATAGGGAACATTCTCCAGCCAATTTTTCTTATGGCAGCTGTTCGCCTTGCTAAAATTGTTGCAGTTGACTGCTTTAAAATGTGTTCTAGTGTGGATCCTACCTAATTCAATAAAAATTTCTAAATCTAAAAATATCACCTCCACTGTACTCGTATTGTACGTAAAATTAAAATTAAAATTATTAGAGTTGATGCTAGAAAAAAAGGTTTGCAATGATTCGAGGTCGCCTTTCCATATGATGATAATATCATCAATGTAGCGTTTGTAGAGCACCAGGTTTGCCTCCCATTCCTTGTTGGGCCAGATTACTTTATCTTCCCACCATCCAAGGAAAAGGTTTGCATAACTGGGAGCAAACCTGGTGCCCATTGCGGTCCCTCTTTTTTGCAAATAATATTCACCTCCAAACCAGAAAACATTGTGGTGAAGGATAAAACTAATCCCGTCTATTAGAAAGTTTTTGCATATCTTCTAGTTCCAGATATTTTTCATAGCAGTACAGTGTGGCATTGCATCCCTGCACATGATCTATGTATGTGTACAGTAAAGTGATGTGATGTCACACGTGGCCAAAATATAGTCAGACTGCCATGTAATGAGATCTAGTGTTTGTATCACATGTGTTGTATCTTTTAAATATGATGGCAGTTTTTTCACCGCAGGCTGTAATAAAGTGTCTATATATGCCGAAAAATTTTGAGTCAAGGAGCCAATCCCCGATATTATTGGTCTTCCAGGGGGCTTAATTAGGGATTTATGAAGTTTCGGCAGATAGTAGAATACCGGCATTCTCGGGTTCGTTGTCATTATAAACTCATATTCTTTTTTTTTAAAAATGCCGTTTTTGAGGCCTTCATCTAATAGTACTGCTAGTTCTTTTGTGTACTTAGCGCTTGGATTTGCTTTTAATTTTGCATATGTGCTTGTATCTCCCAGCAGCCTCTCTGCTTCTTCTATATAATCTGGGGTGTTTAAGATAACCACCCCGCCCCCTTTATCCACTGGTTTAATTACTAACTCCTTATTTTCTGCTAGACCATCAAAGACTGCTCTTTCTTTCGTGGTGAAATTGGGTCTCACTTTACTTTTCTTGTCTCCTATTACTTTTAAGTCTCTACCAGTTTCTGAAAGGTCTCTAAGTAGGGACCCTTACAGAAACTTGGATAGAAGGTCGAGGTTTTTTATAATGCAAGCTTCATCAAAACTGCACGCGAATTTCGACTCAGGCTCAGGGTTGCCACTGACGGTGGGACCGTCATTGGAAGCTGGTGCTGGTGCATTGCTTGGCAGCGACTGTCGCTTCTTAGTTTGTTTTAACATGACCCTTCGCCTTTTGCCGCCTTCATGATCATAGATACGGGAAAAATCTGGTGATACACACCAATACCTTCCAACAAATTGAGGCTCAATACGATGAAAACAGGGATCGCAACATAACCTTTTCCTTACTGCACGCTTCCACGTATGAGGAGTTTGCGAAAATTTGTAAAAGTCATAGTTTTCGATAAAATACTGATAAATTTGAGCAACTGTTGCCATCTTATCATCTGTTGCATTAATCGCGGCACATCAAATACGCGTAACTTCTGTCGGGTTTTTGGAAAGCGGGCTGCACTTGAACACTCATGGCGGGTGGGTCTCTGGAGAATACTGTAACTGAAACTGGTCTTTGTCTTTCTTTAATATGAAAAGCCTAAATTGATACATTTTTGCAACCTCTTCCTTCAGTCTCAAGGCCAAGGCCAAGTTACAATAGCACACTGTGGTACAGTATCTTTTTTTAAACGAAACACCTGCAAGCTGACACATTACTGATTCGGCGCCTTACAATTCATGAATATCTGCATCTGGCGGACACGCGAAGCATTGCAGCCTATTAAAATCCGAACCATTATCAATAAACGCATCAGCTGGGCATGACCCGTGGCTGGGATAGCAAGGTGAACGCGGCATGCGCCAGGTGAACAACGTCGCATTCCAGGAACAAGCCAGGTAAAAAACAGTGATTTGTTAGAATAAAAGCTGCCACAGCAGTATATATATATATATATATATATATATATATATATATATATACACTATTAAGGCCATTTTCCATCCAGTGGAGGTAAATGAGAATTTTCAAATGTAGTGTTATGATCTGCATACTTGTCATGCCGTGAAGTGGCTGCACGCCAAAGGGTTTGGCCAAAGGGTTTAACTAAATGACCATTACTCATCAGAATACTAACATTGAAGTATTAAACTATATATTTTGTCACATTGGATGTAGCATTGGGTATTTTTGTCTTTTGTTACAAAATGTGTGAACAGACTTATTTATGCAACCTTAGTCAACTACTAAAAACAGTCAAATATTTTGCCTTGTGTTTTATGTTTGTGCAATATTGCTGACAGTGACCGTCAGCTCTTATTTATGCCGAGATCCGCAGAGGTCCATTACTGATTTAATGAGATGCTAACCTACGTTGGCACCTCCTTAAGCCGTACCTGTATCTTCAAAGCTCAGTAATTTTAGGATAAGTACTGTATGTTGTGGCCGGAAAGTGCAATGCATTATGTATAACAGACGTTGGTGCTGATAAATCACATATCAATAAAGTTATTTGTAGATGACCGAAGAGATTTAACCTAGGTAGGAGGAGGGTGAAGTGAGAGAGAGACTATGCTGCATATTATTACCCCTTTCTGCCATTATAGTTCATTCAATACACTTTTTGCTTAAAAATATGACTTAACCCAACAGTAGTAAGCTTTGAAGGTACAGTTTAATGCTTTATGATGTATTAAATTAGGCTTGGATCTGGACCGTAGTAAGAACATTAAGGTGAAATTGCAAATGTAAAATTGTCAAAATAATCTCAGTTTGCAGGGGTAAGAAATCTTGAAACATTATTTATTTAATATAATACAAATACACAAAAAAATATTGGACACTGTCCAATATGTCTATTTGCCTTCCTGCCTTGCAAACGTACTGTTTCTGTGACCGTGGGTAAGGAAGTGAAATGCCTAGGTCAGGGTTCTGCAACCTTTCAAGGAAGAAGAACCGTTTTATAAAAAATGTCTTTGTCCAAAATATTCAGAGAGTCGCAACACAGGCATGAATATTATACCCCCACAAACACTTACATATTCTGTACACACACTAATAGGTATATACGGTATAAACATTAACATGCAACAAGGCAAAAGGCAAGAAATCTGTGCGTGTGCTGTCTTGTGATGTATGTTGTAAAATCAGAGCCCCTTGCAGCTATACGCCTGGAGAAACTCCCAATGGCTCCTATGTATAAAAACGACAACAAAAATGCAAACAGAGCACCGGGGGTCAAAAAAATACTGTATGTATACATTTATTACAAGACAACTGCTTAAAGTCCAGACAAGGACCATAAAAACCTTGGTAGGAAATACCAATCATGTAAAACACAATAAATGAATTTATCAATAAATAAAAATAATAAAAAATTAACATTAGCTAAATACTAAGCATTAACCAACCAATGATAATCCAAACTATAAGGATCAGAAAGCATCAGCCACTGATACAACAGACAAGTAAGTACAAAAATAAGTAACTACAAATTGCACAGTGCAAAGAAAACCACAAAGGGAAGTGAGTACTGACCAGTATTTTCAGAGCGGAGCTGCCATTGGGATGTGCTGATGACAGTCAGGACTGCACTCTCCAACAGCTGTTGTCCCATCCTCCCGAACTTCCTGGTTGCACTGCACTAGCCAATGGGAAAGTGCACCGAACAGCCTTACGTGACCTCTACTTGTTTCACAACTGCGTGCTCCGTCAGGGGTACACATTAAAGGCTGTCCGCGTGCATTATGAATCCCCTTGCAGCCAATGAAAACGGCTTTTCTGAATCGTGATGATACATATGAATACAAAGTGGATGCACAAATCTCTCTCATCCTATGATGCTGATCTTAATTATAACGTTAAACCCATTATATAGTGACATTTAATAGTGATAATAATAATATTACTATACAAATATATGAACAACTGTGTACGTGACAGGAAATTTTTGTGACCATAATCTCTCAAGATGATTTACAGAGAGTGTATCTACAGTATGAACAACTTAAATGGCAAATTAATTGCTAATGCATAATACTTAATGATGCTGTACAAAACAATGAAAAATGCATTTTCCAATCATTAGTTACATTAGTTCTAAAGGATGTGATGTCACGTTTTGGAATGATGTCTCATACTTTTGAACTAATGTAACCTATCACATGGTACAGCAACCAATGGGATTGTCTTTAATCCCATTGGCTGTATACCATGTACTGTAATGTAGTTATGTGGTTATAAGGATGTGACATACCTCCCTTAGAGATGACATCACATCACATCATTAAATTAAAACAAAAAAAGAGGCAGGCACATGATACAGCATCCAATCAGATTGGAGCTGTACCATCTAACCTGAAAATGGGATGTCACAAGCCATATATATGCCCTTGACGTCTCATTTGACCTCATGAAGCCGACGAGACAACATTGTGTTGTGGATTTACCATGGGGCTATGGATTGACAGATGAAGATAGAAGATTAAAGAAAAGATAGAAATAATTACAGATGAAGAAAAAGATGGTGATAGAAGATAAAAGAAGATTTTTGTTACCTGTTACGGATCTTCAAGGTGGATAATGTTGGATTGACTTTGATGATGTCGCAGTACGAGAGCTTGCAGAATCGCCGGGATTCGGATGGCCAACGCTTTTAAAGGTGAGAAAAATATTGAATGTCTGTAAATGTCTTTTTTTCAAGTTTTTTGATTGTATATTTTTATTTGTATGTTTTTCATTGCCCATTGACTGATAATATATTAATCTGTGGCCGTTTAGGGTACAGTTAAATACAGTGACAGTCAATGCATTTTTTGGTAAAAGCGTTTTTTCTATAGATTGTTGTTTTTTATGTTTCTTTTTATTGTTTGGCTTAAATTGTTTGTAATTTGTATGGCTTGTTTTTATTTAATTTTCCAATTGTTTAGTGTTTTAATTTAATTATTTATTTTGTTAGCTACTGGTTTAATTGATGTGTTGCCTAGTGGCTTTATTTATTACTTGATTTGTTGGCTAGTGGTTTACATTAATGAATTGATTTTTTGGCTAGTGGTTTACATTCCTTAATTGATTTGTTGACTAGTGTTTAAAATAAATTAATTGATTGGTTGGCTAGTGCTATTATTTATTGAATTCTGGTGTTATTAGGGTGACCTTTGGTTGCTATAGTAGTTTATCATGCCCATATTATATGGGTATGATATACCACTGATCCAATCAATAGGTACAGGGTGTGTATAGTGGCTCCGGGTTTGGTGCTTAGGCATCCCAGGTAGCTAGCGTGGGAAGGTAGTTAACCCCTTAATGACTAAAGCATAGCAGTTATTAACCGCTAAGGTGATTAAGGGGGTAGGGGACATTAGATTGTATTTTTTCTTGTATTCTTTCTGGCAACGCAGGACATGGACCTGAAGTTTGCTGATGAGGATGCCCTTCGTGATGGCAGGGGTAAGTAGAAAGGTTTCCACGTGACCGTGGGATAAAATGCATAGGAGATACCAGCACCCCATAACAGGGCTTGTAACTCGGGAAGCAGGGGGTCTCTTGATCTCAAATCAAAGCGGTTCTGCTCCAGAGACGCCCTGATCATCTACAACAGTAATAACGTATATATAAAAAATATATATTTTTGGGCGAAATTGGCGCAGGAAGTGGCAAATTTCTCTGGGCAGTTCTCTCTGAATCTGCAGCAGAAAGATATCGGCAGGTAAGGCCTTTTCAGAGAGACGATCATCATATTGCCGGCTACTCACCAGTATTGAAAATGTTGCTATCACACGTTTTCTGGGCTTTCTGCATACCGTGATAGCAACACGGTCAAAACTGGCAATTTAAGCAGCCCGGTGATTTTTTTTTTATTTGCGCTTAGTGCATGGGCCCCATTGAGTGTTTGCAATATAATATGAGACTAACCTCTCCTTTGCAGTAGTCTGTATACTATCTCACTAATAGTGACTATTTCACATCACTATTATTTTATTATTTCCTGCTAACATTAGGTTAGTATTAGTAGTTGCTGCTAACACCAGATTTTCATTATTTTGTCCTTTGCCCTGATTTTTGTTGTGTTTTCATGAGTTTTCATGTATATTTTAATAGTTATTATTAAAGTTTTTTTTTTTTAAACAATTTCACATTCACAATAGGGTATTGAGTGCAATTAGAGCAGTGATCCTATTCTTCTATCCTATCTTTATATACCACCTGCTTTGCACCACCTTATTTAAAATCTAGTTTCAATTAAGTTTATAGCAAGGGAGTTCTATTACTTTATTTAAAAATAAACATGCTTTCACAAATGTTCTACACACTAATTCCTGCAACATACTGTATTTAGAATTACATTGATCAGTGTATGTGGCAATAAAGCTGTTAACTATAAATGTTAATGCTTGATTATTAATTATCCTCATCATTTTTTTTTTACCAAGATCCATGCAGTGTGTTAAATTTGTTTTCTTTATTGGAGTTGAACATGCTGCTGGTAAATCACATGTAATTGATGCTTTCTATATAAATGTAGACTTATCAATCCTTTAACCATTACTAAAACATGAATTCCTTCAGCATATATGTAAATGTTTCTATTAAAAGTACTATTACCATATGTAACCCTTCTTGTCAGGCTCCTAAGGAGTTGACATCAAATGTCTCTCCGTGTTGGTTACCTTGTCATGGTGCTAGATTCGTGCAGGCTCAGGCTCAGAATTGGTAATGCAATGATTTGTGCCAGGAACTTTATTCATATAAGCACCAGCTTTAATAAACACCATCAATACAGATACACACTTGTAAAGCAGCATTCCTGTTTTATGTTTGTGCTGTCTGTGTCCTCTTCCCCAGCTACCCTCTATTTCACTCCGATAGGGAGGTGCTGAGGCTTGACTAATCCTTGTTACCCAAGTGATAACTCTACCATGTATCGTTGGTTGTGCTTCATCTCCTTTGGGCCCCTGTTAGGCCTTGTTCTACTCTGTCTGTTGTCAGTATCTCTGTATGGATTCTGCTTGATCCGTGCCGGGTTTTCACTTCAGTCCAGGTTTTCTGTCTTTCCTGCCCTTTCTGCTCTCGGTGGCCATTTTGGGTACTGGCAGCCTGCTTTATAAGGCTGCAGTTACCATGGGGAGTCGCCAAGCAAAGTTTTGTGTGTTTGCAGCGCCTGTTGGTCTTTGCAGTTACGCCTTATCCTCTTCTTTGTTTTGTATTCCTTTTGCTGACCCCAGACCGTGACCCCAACCTTGCTGCCTTCTGCCTGCCCTGACCTCTGCTTGCCTCCTCGACTTTGCTCCTCTGCTGCCAGCCCTGACCCCTGCTTCCATACCGACTATGGATACTCTTACATGACTCTCTCCCTGGGTTGTGGTCGGTTTATTGGTATCCCTTCCTCAGCCCTGCGGGTCCGCCTCCTGATTTGAGATGGGCACTGTCACAATCTCCATCTCGGGTACTGAATGCCATACTGGGTACTCATGGCTTCCTGGATGAGTGTCAGCTATGGACTCGCTGATTGGACTGATCCAGATATATATTGGGGCTATGTCTTGGGGAGCCCCTCTGAGGCATAGGCTTCCTCTAAGTATTTATGACAGTAATGTGGAGCCATTCCTGGGGACGATGTATAGGTAGGGCACTGACCCCATCTATAAAACTACCAAGGGGGTCTTTACCCTATATATTAGACTCATCTATACTATAACCTAAGTTCCCTATTCACAGTGAGATCCCCTTCAACATCTCCTGGGACCTGACTTTCTAGAAGCCTCTCCCTACTATAAATATCCTGTGATAACATCACTATTACTAGACAGAAGTGGGCAGGGCTATGATTTTGCCTAGTCACAAAGCACCATGTGATGGGGAAAGTGGCATTGCTCTGTGTGGGCTCACACAGTTACCTCCAAAGGCCATAGTAATTTCATAGGGGAGTTACACATAATTGGTTTTTTTTTACCAAGCACACGGTTTTTGTGATGGGATGTGAATTGATACTGATGTTTAAATATGTACATTTTCAAAGAGCAACCAGTTTTGAAATGGGTAAGTTCTGTATTTTCACATAAAAGTAACAGAACTGTTTGTCATATGAATCTTAAATTGTACAATAAAGATCATTCACATTACACCCTTTCCTAGTCTCTATTGCCTTTACATTATGTTCAAACAGGTGCATACCAGCTGACTAATTCCTTGCTAAAGTTTCAGGGTCAGACCTACACTGCTGCAGCTTCATATAGTACTGTATCCATGGATTTCTGCACAGAACTATTAACTGCTTAATGACCACATAACCTTTAACGTGCATCAAGATATATTTCACCTATAATTATATTAAATATGGTATTAGGATTTCTTTAGAGCTTTTCACTAACATTTTTGTATCATAAATATGACACTGAATGTGTTGACTCTAAAACATGTGTTATAATAATTGATCTTATCGGCTACAAAGTTTATATTTTAACAATCATCACTAATTTGTGGTGATGTATTTATGTGTGTGTATTTTGTAGCTGGGTGTGGTAACTGTTCTTCTGTGTGTCAGTGGAGGGACAGCTTGCTGTGTGTTTCCAATGTGCGCCTTTCATTTTATATTTTGCTTTTTTAATGTGTACTTTAGTTCGACTATTAAAGAAGGGTGTCTGTATGTGTCATATAAAAGTTAATACAGTATATATGTATTTACAATTAAACATTAATTGATGTTGATTTTGTTTCAACAATTAATGGTTCACATAACCGTTACCAATCTTCACTGAAGACTAAATATACTGGCTAACCTGATTATTCTGTATTATATATTTTCATTGTATGTTCATTAATTTTGTTCAATAAATACATTTTAAAATGTTATGCTTTTCTTATTGTGTGTTAAAAAAATGTATGTAGGTCAATACCTTGGGAACTTAAAATAAAGCTAATATGTTTTCCCTTCATATTTAAACTATATTAGTTATACATTACAATATTATTCTAAAATCCAGTATATACTGTAGTCTTTAATCATTAATTAATCTATATATGGTACTCTTAGTGTCACTGTGATATTTTGATGAATGTAGCATGTTATATACAGTATGTAGCTTGCAGAATTAATCTGCTCCACCCATCACATAGGGGGCTATGCACTAAGCTCAATGCTATTGCGTCCGGATGAAAGAAAAAAGCACGTCCGTTAAAAAGTGAGGCCGGAGACGCGATTCACTAAGGCCTTGAGGCCATTTTTTAACGTACGTGCTCAAAACAGCCACTGCGTACGTGTTGCTTTTTTCTCCCTGCTAGCGTTGTTAAACTTCACGTACGCTAGCTGATAGAAAAAATAAGCCGCCTGTAACATTTGCATGGAGATTCTGTATCTCCATGCAAGGCTGTTACAGGCTATTGTACACTAAATAAATACATTTTAATAATAGTGTACATGAGCAGGGGGTCTCTGGAGCTGAACTGCATTGGTTTCATGTCCGGGGGCCCCCTATTTCAGGAGATACAGGTCCCGTTATGGGGTGCCGGTATCCCCTGCACTTTCAAGCTTCCGCGTCACGTGACCGGGACATTTAAATTCTGCAGGGGATACCGGAACCCCATAAAGGGGCCTGTATCTCCTGCAGTAGGGGGTCCCCAGACCTGAAACCAACGCGGTTCAGCTCTGGAGACCCCCTACACATCTACACTACTGTCAAAATACACATAACAATAAACAATACATCCTTACCGTAGCGGCTATCCGCTATGGTAATGAAGCTGCATTCATTTACATTTTAATAATAGTGTGCGGGAGCAGGGGGTCCCCTGAGCTGAACTGCATTGATTTCTGCCTCAGAGACCCCCTGCTTCCCGAGTTACAGGCCCCGGTATGGGGGCATCGGAGGCCAATGTCGCCGCCATCTTTATAGCGTCCAAGACGCGACGTGGGCTCTATAAAAAGGCGGTGACACTGGCACCGATGCCCCAAACCGGTGCCTGTAACTCGGGAAGCAGGGGGTCCCTGAGGCAGAAATCAATGCGGTTCAGCTCAGGGGACCCCCTGCTCCCGCACACTATCAATAAAAATACATTAAAGCAGCTTCATTACCTTAGCGGCTATCCGCTAAGGCAATGAAGGGGTTAAGGCACAATAGCATGTTTATTGGGGACAATTGCCCCCAATAAACAATGCAATATACAACACACATCCCCCCGCCCCCTAACACATACAGTACAGTAATGGGTAAAAAAACTATTATCCAGATATGGATAATAGATTATTTGCCCATTATGAAACACATAAAACATGCATAAATAAAAACATGAATTCTTAATCTTAAAATCACTACATTGCATGTTACAATTAATCCAGCAGCACCTGTAAAAATAAACCAACAAACCAGCAGCTACACAAATGTATATGAAATGTCACACAATTGCATTGAGTGTGTACATGATGCAATTAATCTGTGCATCATGTAACACTATGCAAAATATATGTAAAAATAAAATACACTATGAACAATGTCCCCTAACCACCAATGCCATCATGAAAATCAAATAGAAACTAAGCAACATAAATACATTTACCATCAATCAATTAATCAATTTCCTAAACCAATTACAATACAATACAAATCAATTATACAATTCCCTATTCAATTCCTAAAGCCAAACCATGGCCAAAAGAATTCTAATTGAAAGTAACCACCGTCATTCCAATCTAACTACCAGAAATAAGCCATTAAAAAAAACCTGTAACTAAATACAAATTACATTATTCACACCAATGTATAAATAAAGCTGCTAAATACATTAGACATACATGAAAAGAACATAAACATTAACAACCCCTTGAATTATTATCCCTGTGTGTCTTTCCATATAGATAGATATACATAACATACAGGGGCAATAATAGAGCATAAAAAACAATGCATTGACTGTACATCCAAAAATCACATAGAATACACCCATTCAGTGTCCGTGAATGTATGTATATCCATAGGGACATAGATACATTCAGGGGCATTAAATGGGAATTAAAAAATAAAATACATGAATAAAAAATCAAAAAAACCTGTAAAAGTTAAAATAATAAACTTTTCTTTTGTTTACTTACCATTAGATGCCCTCTCACCGAAATCCAGGTGACCCGGAAGCACTGGAACCAATCCATAAAATAATAAACCCTTACAATACACAACGGTGTCTTCTTTCTTCTATTTGTAATCCTTTCCGTCAGTCTTGGAGTCTTCTTTTCTTCTTTGGGGTCTTCTCCGTCTTCTTCCATCTTCTTATGCCACGCCCTTCTTTTCTTCTTAGGAGGGGAGGTGTTCCTTCCTCGGCGTCTGGCTTCAAAATGAGACGGACCATGTGACTGCGTAATGCTAAATACCCTAACAGTAGGATAAATGAATGAATGAATAACCAGATACTTGTAGGGGGGACCCCTAAACATAAACTTGATAGAAGACAGGTACTGGGTTGCAGTCCCGGATGGTAAGCTCACTAATAAGTGACGCTGTTGTTAACAATAACACCAGGAAGATTGAACATAATAACACCCTATAACGTACCAATTGTCTAAATAAAGTCCTGAACAGGAAAACATGTAGCAAGCGATTGACTCACTCTGAGTGCTGCACAGTCCATGCGATCCAAAGGTGAGGGGTCCCCAGGTGTGCTTCCGTCCAAGGGGTAGGCTAGTAGAGAAGGCGAAAAACTGGAAGAGCACTACTGTAGGTATCAAAAAAATAGAAAGGAGGGTGCGTATCCCATAAAGAGATTATTTATTGGTCATGGAAAAACAGGCCAATGGATAGCCCTACCAACGTTTCACGCTTCACAGAGCGCTTTCTCTAGGTATATATATCACAACTTTATTAACATATATATAGACACAGAATGACATAACCAGCCAATACTCACAGCTCACATGCGATCCACCCACTTTGATTGCTAATGGTCTTCTGATGTGTATACACCTAATCAGTATATTCAGACACAGAGACGACAGTGACTAACTCCGCCCCCAACTACCAATCTGGAGACATGCGTGGTCTAGCAACCCCCAGTAGTATGCGCCTGCGCAGTAACCAACTGAGGGAGAGTCCTCAATGTCAATGGAGGCCATGGGGCGTGGGGAGAGCGCGTCATCAAATGGCCCTGACTGTATACCTCACTGGGGCTCTAAGTGCGTGCGCAACTGCACTCTGCAAGACACTAGTCCCTGCCCGCAGTGGGAGCAGACACAGTGAGCTCCGGGCCACTTGGGGTATTCATGGGAGCCTCTGACGCGACGGTTGGTATTGCGAAAGCACACTCCGGCGGTGGTCTCCCCACGCCCCACGGCCTCCATTGACATTGAGGACTCTCCCTCACTTGGTTACTGCGCAAGCGCGTACTACTGGGGGTTGCTAGACCACGCATGTCTCCGGATTGGTAGTTGGGGGCGGGTTAGTCACTGTCGTCTCTGTGTCTGAATATACTGATTAGGTGCATACACATCAGAAGACCATTAGCAATCAAAGTGGGTGGATCGCATGTGAGCTGTGAGTATTGGCTGGTTATGTCATTCTAGATCAGACTCCAAAAGACTTTTCATGGTCCCAAGGCTCAACAAAGTATCCGGACGTTCCTCCTTTTCCTTCCGTGCACCCCAAAACTGGAACAACCTACCAGAGGCTCTCATATCCACCACCAGCTTAAGTTCTTTCAAATCTAATGCTGTCTCACACTTTAATCTGGTCTGTAACTGTTTCATACGCTCATAATATATATTTTCTTTAACTGTGCACGCAAAGTCTTGTATATAATGTATACCCTGTTCATTTATGTAACTGTACTTGTAACCATGTATTATTTGTTTTACTCTGTTCCCAGGACATACTTGAAAACGAGAGGTAACTCTCAATGTATTACTTCCTGGTAAAATATTTTATAAATAAATAAATAAATAAAATAAATTCTGTGTCTATATATATGTTACTAAAGTTGTGATATGTATACCTTGAGAAAGCGCTCTGTGAAGCGTGAAACGTTGGTAGGGCTCTCCATTGCCCTGTTTTTCCATGACCAATAAATAATCTTTTTATGGTATATGCACCCTCCTTTCTATTTTTTTTGATACCTACAGTAGTTTTTCTCTTTCTCTTCAAAATGAGACGACATAGGCTTTTATAGGCCTATGACGTCACATTTTGGTCAAATGTTTCCCACAGCCCTGATTGGGCCGTGAAAAACATGTGATTTGGAAAAAAAAAAGAAATTATGACGTCATTTAAAGGCAATGACGCCAGCCAATCAGAATGGCTGAGCTTCAATTGCATTTAAGATGACATCATCAAAACAAAGATGGTCGACGACACATGGTACGGTAGCCAATCAGAGCGTGGGAATGAAATCCCAACTCTGATTGGCTCAAGTAGACCATGTGACAGAGGCTTTGCTTCAGCCAATCAGAGTTGGGATGGAGTTCCCCTGCTCTGATTGGCTACCGTACCATCTGAGGGTGGCCATGTTTCTTTTCATGACATCCTCTTACAGGCAATTGAAGCTCAGCCATTCTGATTGGCTAGCGTCATTGACTTTAAATGACGTCATCATTTTTCCCCCCCCAAATCACATGTTTTTCACGACCCAATCAGGACCGTGGGAAACATTTGACCAAAATGTGACGTCATAGGCCTATAAAAGCCTATGTCGTCTCATTTTGAAGCAAGACGCCGAGGAGGGAACACCTCCCCTCCTAAGAAGAAAAGAAGGGCGTGGCGTAAGAAGATGGAAGAAGACGAAGACCCCAAAGAAGAAAAGAAGACCCCAAGACTGACATAAGGGATAATAATTCATTGTTTTGCTAATGTTTATGTTCTTTTCATGTATGTCTAATGTATTTAGCAGCTTTATTTATACATAGGTGTGAATAATGTAATTTGTATTTAGTTACAGGTTTTTTTTAATGGCTTATTTCTGGTAGTTAGATTGGAATGACGGTGGTTACTTTCAATTAGAATTCTTTTGGCAATGGTTTGGCTTTAGGAATTGAATAGGGAATTGTTTAATTGATTTGTATTGTATTGTAATTGATTTAGGAAATTGATTAATTGATGGTAAATGTATTTATGTTGCTTAGTTTCTATTTGATTTTCATGATGGCATTGGTGGTTAGAGGACATTGTTCATAGTGTATTTTATTATTACAAATATTTTGTATAGTGTTACATGATGCACAGATTAATTGCATCATGTACACACTCAATACAATTGTGTGACATTTCCTATACATTTGTGTAGCTGCTGGTTTGTTGGTTTATTTTTACAAGTGCTGCTGGATTAATTGTAACATGCAATGTAGTGATTTTAAGATTAAGAATTCATTATTTTATTTATGCATGTTTTATGTGTTTCATAATGGCCAAATAATCTATTATCCATATCTGGATAATAGTTATTTTGCACATTATTGTACTGTATGTTTTTTTTTTTTTTTTGGGGGGGGGGGGTGTTTTGATTTATTTAATGTATTTGTCAGGTTTATTTTTTTTTACATACAGTACAGTGTTGGTTCCTTTTGGCCTACAGGAGACCTCTGGAGACCACCTGAGGTCTCCTCGCGCTTTCCACGGGTAGCAGGCTGGAGGTGTCCACGGGGGATACCTGCGGGGAAGAACCAATGGCCCCACATTGGGGCACTGCGGACCCGTAGGGACCACCTGTGGGCCCACAGACCCCCATGGGAACCACCAGAGGCTCCTCAGACACCTGTGGGTCTGACCCGGGTCCCCCCAGACAGCCGCGGGCCTACCCGTGGAGACCCCATTGTTGCCCACGGTGACCCACGGAGACCACCTGGTGGACCAAGGTGCATGGCGGGGACCACACATAGGCCTCCAGACCCTGTTTGAAACCAGGTGCTGGGGTACTGTACGTCTGTGAGGTGACCCATCAGGCCCACCGGGGACTCCCGTGGGCCTGGGGTATTAACCCTGTATGTAAAATAATAAATCATGTATTTATGTGGGGGCACAGGGGGTGAATTATGTATAGAATAAATATAAGGATGTTTATTGTGGGGCTGTGTATTGTTTTTCTTGTGGGTACTGGGGGTGGGGGAAGGGTATATTGGCCCCAAGGGTATGTGGGTAGGCCTCCCGCCTGAGTTGGTGGGTTTGTGGGTGAGGGTGGTTAGGCCTCATGGTATGGGTAGTGAGGGAGGGTATTTACTGTAGGCCTCCCATCTGGGTTAGTGGGTGAGGGTGGGTTAACCCCTTAATGACTGTAGCAATTAATGACCACTAAGGTGATTAAGGAGTTAGGGGCTCTTTTTCTTCTTGTGTACAGTATGTTTTGCAGCACCGGAGGGACATGGGCAGGATGAAGATGAGGATGAAGACGGCCTTCATCGTGGGTGCCTGGAAAAGGTAAGTGTTATATGTATTTACTGTATTTATTGTAATTTATATGTATTTAAAATGGGCAAATGCATTATTATCCATATGTGGATAATAGAAATTTTGCCCATTACTGTATTGTATGTGTTAGGGGGGTGTATTTATTTATAAATATTGTTTATTATTTTTGGAGGCACAACATTGGTACCGCAGGCCCGCAGGTACCAGTGGTAATTGAGATATGATTAATAATAGAATATATTGATATCATTTCTATGATGAGATAATTTAATTTAAAGTCGAGCAGTCTATTGTCAGAGCTATTGGTTTGAGAGACATTTCGTGGACTGCTCTGAATACAACAAAATAATGGAACTTACTAATGATTTGCCAACAACGATCATTCAATCGGTGATGAGTGAGGCTTAAATAGCCGAGCAACTGTCTTTAGTTTGTATCCCTGAGGAAGAGACCCATTACCAATGTCTTGAAACGCATAGGGTTTTGTGGCACAGCGAGGACCCCATAGCTGGAAGCATCTTTAAGTGACGTCAGCAGGAGAGGCATAGCGGCGCCGAGTCAGAGATGTCGGGACCACGTGGCTGATGAGAGGGATGGAGATCCAGCTACAAAATCGGGACCAGAATGCTAGGGGAATCCACATACTAAGGCTCATGTTCAACTATTTTTCCGTTAGTAGGATTCCAATTTTTACTCGGCGGAGGAAAAAAGATTTTGTGCTAGTGTTCTAGTGCACATATTTTTTTATGTCTACATTGTTGTAACAATCTTTTTTATATTGTTTCCATATGGATTATTACATTTATATATTCATAAATCCTCTGCTTTATGTAAAAAACAAAGAAGACAAACACAGACCTCTTAGATGAATAAAATATATATGTATTAGGCTACAAGCCCCTATCCTTACATACAGGTAAAGAATTTGTAGTGCAGCAACAGAGAGATGCAGGAGTGAGTTTCATCACAATATAGAACAAAGTCCCATCAGTATGACTGTCCACAGAACATAGTATGTAAATACTGTTCTTGTTTGGAAGCTGTCTGATGTGCTGTTATTCCACCGTGTGGTCGTCTGTCAGGGGTGCCCGGTAGGATCCGTGTCTGGAAAGTGCTGCAATCGCCCACAATCACAGATCATCCCACGCTGGGATCAGCTCGTATGTTCCCGTTGCTTGCTCCCACAACTGACTTCCTGCGTCTGATGTCACCACCTTAGTTCTGTCCGTGAGATTTATACCCTGGTCACTTGCAGTTACATTCTATCTTTAGAGTACTACACTATGGTGGCATGCATTATTTTCTTGTCTCCTATTTTCTTAGGTATAAAGACAGCATTTGAAAGTACTTATACCGGAAAAGATCAGTTGCTAAAGAAGATCTCCACTCCTCATTTTCCAGGCGCCATAAAGCTCTGTTTTTCAAAACACATTCTAACTGGTTGTTAGACAGCCAGCACGACTTTTTAGGCTGCATTTGGACCTCAAGTTACGGGACTTCATTTACTTAATTATTGCATTTATCTGTATATATTTTTTATTTTCACATTAGTGCTATTTGCACTAACCTATCACCAGGGGTTGGGGGGAAGATGATGACGCTGCAGTCAGAGGCAGTGGGATGGGAGACCGAGCTGCATAAAAGTACTGTCTTAAAAATATACATGTATATCTTTGAAAGACCATACAACTACAATTATGCTAAAAGCCTGAAGGACTGGTAAGGTTCCAAAACGTTGCATAATAATTAGCAGTTATGGACTTGTGAGGCTGTTCCATAACTGTTTTCAATACATGTATATCTTTGAATGACACTGTAATTATGATTATATACTAAAGAAGTACTGGAAAGGTTCTGAAACGTTGCATAGTAATGAGAAGTTGTGGACTTGTGAGGCTTTTCCATGTATGCTTTTAATATTTTTTTGTAACATACTGTATATTTTTTACTTTTTTTTGCACTGACAAGAGATATATAAAATAGTGAATGGAAAAAAGAGTGCAGATTCTTTATCTTGATTTTTTTCAAAATGCTTTATTTCGCTGTACCTCTGTTTCTAAGATTTAGAATTTAGATTGAAAACAATGCAGGTTAGGTATTAATTGCACCTGAAATTTTGTATACATCTGTATGTGGTGCTGTATGCCATATAACAGCTACACACTTTAAGGCAACAATATTACTAATATTTTTTTATGTGTAATCAGAAAATGGTTGCGTATAATGTGCTTAAACATTATTTTGTACTTGGTACTATATACTGTATTGTTATTTACTACAAATTATTAATGTTATACTACAGTATTGTAAGAAAATATTACTACAGTATTTATGCTTTATAATTATCGGCACAGACACGATTGTATATAGATCTACATATAGCCTGTATCTATTCTTGTAACATGCCCATTATTGTTTATTGCAGAGATGCAACTCCTGACAGTGTTCCCTTCCATTTTCCGTAGTATGGTCATAATTCTTGGTTATGTACTCCATTTGTCTCCAATTGCTTATTTCCAGTAAGATTAAGTTTTTCCTTTTGATCCTCCACACAATAGGACACAATTATAGTATTTATGACCTCCTGCTCTTGGATTCTAACCTTCTTCTCTTAAAATGTAAGATTGTGTTTCTCTATCTCTTACCAGTTGTAGTAAAGCCAACAACAACATCAATAGTTTTATTCACTATATTTTTTAACGTTTTATGCACTTCGCAACTTGAATACCAAAAACAGTGCTGGGTTATATTAAAGCTTTTTGCTTGCCTCTTACAAACTACAGTATTAGAATACAAGAACATTTTTATTGTTGCATTCTCTACCTGTGCAGGTACTATGAATAGATTGCAATATTCACAACATTCATTAATCCTGTAGCACACTCCAACTCTGAATATTATAAGTGTAGCAAACATTGTCGACCTTTTGTCTGTGCACTGCCATGCAATGAAAATATCTCCAATAATATAGTCCACATTACGTTGCTGCAGGATCATCAGTGCCAATGTTGGAAAGCTAAACAACAAAGTCATTTTTGACATTTAAAGTACATTAATATTTTTATTGTATGCATTACTGTATATTAAAAGGGTATTTTCTGAGAATGTCAGGGCATAAAGTATATGCTGGCAAAAAGCTGCAAAGAATAAGGGAAACATTCACAGCTTTCTCAAGTTTGTAATGTTTTGTTCAATTGTTCTAAAAATCTTTTAATTTTTCACTTTACATAGCTGAAAAACTCTAATAAACACAATGTGGACAGCATAAGAGTTGACATCTAGATACAGTAGAAAGTAGAATCTATACTGGGAAAAAGCACAAATAGCTCTTGGTTACTCATGGTTTTTTTCTGCAGCTTTCCTGACCTGACAACATTCTTTATGTGTGTTTTTTTGGGGGGTGGGGGAGAGGGGAGCGGCGGGGGGGTGGGGGGTACATACATACCTGTAGAATGCACAAAAATACATTAAAACTACACCTAATAGCTTATCCATATGTTTATCCTTGTTTTTACTACAGTTAAGTATTGTGTTTTCCTTTTCACTTTTATATGGTTTTGGGTTCATTTATTGTACTGTATGCATCCCAGAGGAAGGTTGCAAATTTCAAATGGAACTTTGGCAGTAACTACAGTATGAGTACTCGTATAATACTGTATAAGGAAAATTCTGTAATCAATGAGCAACGATTATTTCCTACCATTTGTTAATTTAGGAAATCCATATATCACTTGTGAATACATTAACATGTCTCAGACTGGTATGCAACCCTTCTTTTCATCATTAACTTAGGAAGAATTGTTTTCCATTTGCTTCAGAGTACTGTACATTATTGTTTGAAACATAATAACATTTTAAAGTTTAGCCTGACTCATGTTCTTCCTTGTGATGGAATTGCTCATATTATTTTTTCTTTGACTTATCTACACAACTTATTAGACAGGTTGGTAAAAGCAGCTTGTCCTCTATATGACTTGATTTTGTCAGTGCGGTTGAGGTGGAAGATGGAAGATACATGTGAGATCTTCACCTAAAATACACACTTACCAGTATTTATGGGCAGATTTTATTATTGAGCGATCGGGGTGGCACCGGTGGGTCAGTGGTGTGGTTGGCCGGTGCTACTACTCCCCAGCTTCCTGACAGCCTGCAATACTCTCCCTCCTACTGTCAGTGCCAGAATCAAACTTCTGCCCAACCGGAGGAGGGAGATAGCTAGTCCCCAGATTGGCAAGACCACTGTATGTTTGAGAAGGGAGTGAGTGAGAGATGGGTCTTACCTTCTCTGGAGCAGCGTTCCTCCAACAGCGTCACATTGTCATGGCAAGCCAATGTCAAATAGCACTGCAACGAGTTGCCATGATGATGCAGTGCCAAGACGGCACAATGTCACATGATGCTGCGATGCTGCAGGTGGAGGGCTGGTCTTCATGGAATCGCCCGGGCCGGCAGGCACATACAATCCATTAATGCAATTACTACACAAATAATCTTTGTTATTATCACATAAATCAGAAAACATTCAATAAATTAATTTTAAATGTACAAATACACAATCTGTAGATTTGTTGGAATATTGATTTCTAAATGAGCTACTGTAAACCTCCTTTCCAGACACATATTTAATCAGATTTGTAAATTTTTGAAAATGGAAAATTGTGGTCTCTGACTAGTAACCTTGGCCAATTGATGTTTATCGTATCCCTAAATCATATCACACATGGGTGAACAATAATACTATAATATTGCCTAAAATGAATACGATTAAAATTAAACGCCATTGAGATTTCAAAGTTTCCATGCTGTCAAGTAATTCATCATTTTTATCACATTTCAATGTAATATTCTTTTGATGTAGATGTGTTTTTTTTATAATCTAAAATACCTGTAAAAAGAAGCTTTAAACGCAGAGCAGTGAATATTCAAATAATAACTGAATAAATGTTACAGTATTTGTATTGATTTTGACCAAGGTGCTGATTTGACCAAAGCAGCCATTCAGACCATTCTCAGTCTAAAACTCCCATTGATGGGAGACTTCGCAGACTCTGGGGGAAATATATTTAATCTGTCTTTACTATACCAATAACTGCAATAAACATTAACAACTGAAGTCAAGAGGAAAAGAGGAAATTGCACTATAGTACAGTAGGAGGATTATTGTTGGTAGCAGAAATGATGATCTGAGGAGACAATCTTTAACATGCAAGGTTAATTAATTCCATTGTCCTTGTTAAGTGGATATAGGAAAACAATTTGATCTTACAGTTGCAGCTCAATCATAAGTGTGTCAACCAAGATATGCACTGAATAAAATGTTTTTTTGTTAATAAGAAACATGTTTAATATAAAACCCTTTTAATTTATCATAGTTTGGGGAAAATATTTACATCATTTGCATTTGTTTACAAAACTTTTTTTAGAAGCATTGACTTCTTCAAATCACATTACAAATATACACGTACTGTATATTGTTTAGATTAAAAGATCCTATAGGTACACATAACAGACAGGGGCTCATTCATAAAGCAGTGCTAAGTGGTTTAAAGCTCGATCAATGCCCTTATTGCAAGATACTGCCTCCTTTGCTACTCACAAAGCAGTGATAACAGTACAGTAGCACGCACTAATGAGCTTTAACAGCCTGAGGCAAAAATAGCATCAGACAAGCTAACATCATTTTTTTGTCAGTATTAGCAATTCACAAATCAGTAATAAGCTTATCAACCTTTAAAATGTCTCAATATTTTAGCACCAGCTAAAGATTTAGCACCACCAGCTAATATGTAAAAAATATTGCAAGATGAAGAAAAGTATTTAATTTTTTTATGCACAGGATTGATACCAAAGGCCGGTGGGGGTCTTCGGGTTAACCCACCATCCCCCACTACCCACCCGGGAGCCCTAACCACCCTTGCCAGGGACACTACCCCACCTACCCCACACTCCACCCCCGCTACCCATTGATTGGCACAGTGTTAAAGCATGCCCATATATTATGGGCATGCTTTGCCATTATAGAAATAAAAACAAGCCCCAAATAAAACACATTACATTTAAAAAAAAACAAAAAACAATCGATTGGCACATCATGCCCATATACTATGGGCATACTTTGGGCATGATTTACCACTATGACAATCAATTTTCAACCTAAAAAATGAACAACCACCAAAAAATAAATACCAAAAATAAACAACTATAAAAAAGTAAACACCAAACAATACCAGAAATCAATAAAGCAAATACCAAAGAAACACCTGAATAAAAAAATATATTAAGCACCATCAATAAACAAGAAATAAATAAAACAAATATCCAAGAAACACCAGAATTAAAAATCAAAACACATAAATAAAGAAAAGAAAACATCAAATAAAAAACTATTATTAAAAAGCTAAACACAAAAAATAAACAAGAATTACAAAAACAAACAAAGCAACACAAGAATTATACAAAGCAATGAACCAAAATACATTTAAAAGAAATAAAACTATACAGCAAAAAACAAACAAAGATGCCCAGAGCTACTTCCAATGTGACAAAAATACACAGTGCAATACCTATATATTCTCGTGAAAAAGGGTCATTTTGTTCAACCCTTTGACCAAAGCGTCTTAAGTCTGCTTGCCAACTTCAAAGCATGACCATTAGCAAGTCCTAACACTCCCTGAGTTAAAATTCTTATTTACCTCTATAATTAAGGGAAGAATGATCAGAATTGGATCTTTGAATAAAAGCAAGAATTTGCCAAAAAAATGCATAGCTTGTTACTGTATTTATCTACAGCCCTAAACAGCCATAGATAAATACATTGACAATTAAAAAAATACAAATTAAAAAATACAATTAAAAAACCTGAAGAATTAAAACATACGTTCAATGGTTTTTCTTACATTTAGATATCTTGACCCTCCAATTCCAAGGGTCTTAGGAAGCTCTCGAGCAAAAAAGCAATGATCCTCAACAGCCACGGTCCTCAGGTAAGTTATTTTCTTCTTTATCTTCATCTCTTCATTGTAATTCAATTGGGGGTCTTATTTCTTCTTTATCTTTATCTTCATTTGTACAGCCTATTGTAATCCAATGAGGGAGGAGATGTTGCTTTGATCTCTTCTTGAGGGCAAATGAGCCTGTGACTTCACATTTACTGTCAAATGATGACAGTACCATGTGACACAACCTCTTTATTTTAGGATGGGACTTCATGTAAAAGTGAGGGAAGCCAGCAAATCAGGAAGGTTGTTCTTCCCCCCATCCCCTTTAAGATGACATCACCAAAACAATGATGGCTGCCGTCACATGTTACTTCAACCAATCTGATTGTGAGATGTCAATCCTGTGTTTAAATGCGGTTCCATCTGGAAAGAGTTTTATGGAATAGCACTGCTCAGTAAATATGTCTACATTGTTGCAATTATCAGTGACTGAAATCCATCTCCTCTGAATATGAAATGGATTTTGGGCGGAAAGTCCACCAAAAAAGTCCGGGAAATGGGTTTAAGCAGATTCGCCCGTCTTCTACACACATACTTGAAAGTGAGAAGGGATGTACAATATAATTTTTTTCCCTGGTAAAATATTTTATAAATGTATAATTTCTTTGTGCTACACTAACTATAACCAATGGATCTAGCCCAAAAAGATCAATTTCAATATATAATATTTATTATTTATGGTGTATCACACAATTAATTACATTTACCTGTCACAATTTTTATCATTGCACAAAGTGATAGAAATAAAAGTGGATTAAAAAATGCTTATCTGTTTATTTTTCTTGTGTGTGCACCTGTATTAGATATTAAAAATTAATGTACTGTACCATATTTCTTGAAGGAGATTTTCAATCTCAAACTTGGCGGATTTTTGTTATAGAAAAATCGAGTCAAAATGGCCTCAAACAGTTTTATATATTTTATTACAAAGTAAGTGCTGTGGAACTTACAGTACTTCTCTTATTAACATTCCTACAGTAAAATGTAGTACAACTTAAATTAGCATAAAAAAAATGCTAAATATAGCACTTGTCCTGGTGTTTGTGGTCCGAGAATGGTGCCAGGCTAATAGCATTGGACTTAGTGATACAAAAAAGATTTAATTAAACGCAACAAATATAGTGATAAAATCAAGTTGCTGCCTGAACACCTGCGGTTTCCCCAAACCGTAACTACATAAACCTAAACCAAAAAAAGTGCTTGTGGCGCAAAGTGACCAAAAATATGCAGTGATATGTGCAAATGAACCCAGTGAAATATGGCACTGAAAACACAATACTGTCACTCCATATGTAGAAATACTCAGGAAAGTGGTATCCTGGTTGACCTCATATGAAGAAAAGAAAACAAATGCAGAGGGTATAGTGTATTAACATTTACTCATGATGACAGACAACACAGAGGGGAAAGGAAACAAACTCAAATTCTCCCAGCTGGTATATAAGCAAGAAGTGAATTTGGGCGCACTTCAACACTCTTCCTGAATGGGAGATGCGATGGGGGGGCGGGGGCCATGGCGCAGCCATGACATCATGCGGCCGGTTCACCCTCATTGGCTGAACTGCCGCCGTGATGTGGCCAATGCTCAGTCGCCATGCCAAAAATCTTGTCTTTTGGCCAACGACATTGTGGCTTGTATGCGCACGCACACACGCCAACTGAGGCCTGCCCCATAGAGGGCTGTGCCTTGTGTGCGGTGCACACACACCGTAGCGCTCACAGAAGCGGCCACTGGGGACCTGGCCTATGTCTTTAAATCAGGGGATGATGCAATGTCTGGGGAGAGAGGTTTTTTTTACTTTTAAGAACTTAATAGCTCCTTCACTGCTAATGGGGGAAAACAGGCCATTTTTAAAAACCCACAGGTCTCTGTTTTTTTTTTGTTATTTCTTCTCTCCCAAGCAAGTAGCTGCACCACAGTACTCCTCAATTTAAAATAATGTGAGTAAAAAAATTACATTAAAAAAAAATCAGTGGTGGGGGAGGTGATAGGGGACTAAAGCTGCAGTTTTGAAATAAAAATATGTCAAAAAAATAATTCAAAAAACCTGAGTAATAACCATGTAATTGTAATATTTTAATTGAACAAACCTATAAAATTTTATAGCAGTGACTATGACTAAAATAATCTGTCTAAGGAGTAAGGAATGGATGCAGTCCTATATTCCAAAGACATGATAAATAATCATCAGTTAAATGTAATCTATTCAAATATATTGAATCTTCTCTACAATGAATTTAAAGAACATAAAATGAAAAATTGAAACAGAGAATGAGCATTAAGGGAGTAGAATAAATGATGGGAAATTAAATGATAATCTGTGGAGACACTGTCTGACATGTAAGGGTCATTAGACACATTGACCTTCTTGTAAATAGGATAATTTGATTTGACTGTACTGTATATTGTGAAAATGTACTCAACAAATGATTCAAATCTTGATCAATACAAAATGTCTTTCTTCATATTTTCTTAACAGAAATCCTAAAACATTCTTGCATCTTAATGCTTATACGGTATGCACAAACAATATATATATATATTGTGACAGGGTCATTGACTCTGTGTATGTTAGTAGGAGATGGCAGTATGCATGCTTTCCAGTAGATGAGGGGTTAACCCAACTTATTAAGCAGTCCACAGGTGATTCAAATTAAACTAGTTCATCTGCTTTAAAACAGGAAGAGGAAATGCCTCTGGGGCAGCAGTCTCTCTCAGGCACAGAGAGAAGACAGAGGAGTGTTGGCAGACAGACACAGGCTGCTCAGATTGATCCTGTCCCAAGGGGGAATAAAGCTCCCAGGTAAGGAGCCAACTGGTATTGTGGAACATTGTTGGGCTGGTCTAGGTGAGCTAGCCAGCCAGGTAGATAGCCTGCACTTTTGTTTAGTCAGTGCCCCGACCGTGGTTAGGTTTTGTTTATGTATATTTCATTTAAAGGGACAGAGTACCCATTGTTTTAGTTACCTTTTTTGGACAAATAAATCCACCAGCACTATTTCACCAGAAAAGTCGTGTTGTCTCCTCACTTACCACAGCCGTCCTGCCACAATATATATATATATAGTTACAAAAGGAAAAAAAAAGGGGGGGGGGAATACTGGTAATCCTTTTATACCATGATGAATTGCTTACTGAATATATATAATACACTAGTGCTGACCAATAGGACAATGGAGTGGGTGTAGACTACTAAAATATACTAATAGTAACCTAATAACACAATATTAACCCACTAAATAGAACCAATATAAAAAATACAAAAAAGTATATAAAAAATGCGTGAAAAAATTATTTAACCATGAGAATGGAAAAACAGTCCCAGTGCACAGTCCTCCGGAGTCTTTGCAGCCTGAATATAAGGATCACCAATCCCTCAAGGATATCTGCGAAAAAACAAAAAGAAAACAGGCGCACTCCTTGTGTATTAAAGTTTCAACATTTTTTATAGGACTGGAACAATATAAAATGTGCACTCACAAATATACAGATGCAGCGGCCATTATTTTAACAAATCACAGCACCGTTTTCGTCTGTGCTGTTGTATTCCATGTGGCATGAGTGCGACCAATCACCCCAGGCATACGTGTTTATCGCGATTGCTTTGTTTGAATTTCATGGATTGTGTGCAATTAAATGCAACAAAATGAATTAATTGTAATGTGTACAGTACTGTGCTACTGTGTCAATTTCAGGTGTTTAAAAACCAGAACACTAAAATGCCATTTTATGCACTCGCGTCTTAAGGCGGTACGGTTGGAAGAATCCCGCGCCATGATAATGGGTTTTCCGAGGTATACACCGCATGATTTGTTAAAATAATGGCCGCTGTAGCTAGAACATCAGTATTTATGAGAAAAATCTCAATCCCCAACACTGCAGCACGAATCCAACGGAGCTTCTGTGGCAAATTGGATGCCTCTCTCACTGTGCAAGCCGAACACGGAATCTCCATGTTCTCTCTATAAACTGGATACGGTGACTGCGCGCCATGCGCCCTTCAGCTACAGCTCCTCCTGCTACAGGCACTCCACATCTGATAGTCCCAGCTCACACTTAACACCTTGCGGTGTGGATCCACTGCCTTGGCTACACTCAGATGTTTGGGGTTTTGCTTACTAGCTTCTCCATGTGTGCACAGTAATATCAATAGCTGCTGCACACCCATGGAGTGCGGGAGAATTTATAGGGGGGGCACGGTCTCAGGAGCTGAACTACCTTAATTTCAGCCCCGGGACCCCCTGCTTCCTGAGGTACAGGGCCCATTATGGGGTACTGGTATCCCATGACCAGAATATTTAAACAATGCAGGGGTGTTCTGGCACCCCATAACGGGGCCTGTAACTTGAGAAACAGGGGGTCCCGAGACCCCCTGCTTCAATACTGTGTTATCAAAATAAAATAAAAACAACTTCATTACCTTAGCAGCTAGCTGCTAAGGCAAGGGTGCACAAACTTCTTGAGCTGTGGCCCCCTTGCTGGGAGCCACAGCGTTCGTGCCCCCCTCTCCCATTGGTTCGGCGTCAAATGACATGGTAGGTCATGTGACGTCACGTTGCCATTTAATGTGAATAGGACTCAAAACGGGAACATAAACAGAGCAGGGCAGAGGGAGTCTGGATGCAAAACAAAGGCAAGAGAGGAACAGGAAACTATAAGGACAGGAGCAACAAGGAGACAGACAGACAGAGGAACCCCAGAGCAGACCTAAAACAGCAGCACACCCAGTGGACAGAGAAAGGAACTGGGAGAGAGGGAGATCTAGAAAAATATATGTCAGGGCTATTTCCTGACAGTTGCAGGCCCTGTTATGGGGTGCCGATATACAATGTCCCGGTCACATGGGCTGGTCATGGTGGAGGTACCGGCACCCCATAGCAGGGCCTGTAACTGTGGAAGCATGGGTCCCCGGGGCTGAAATTAAGGTGGTTCAGCTCCGTAGATGCCCCGCTTCAATACTGTGTTAATAAAATAAAAGCTGTGCAATCGCTTATTAGAGGAATGCAGGTAAAGTGACTGATTCAGTATCTGTCTTAGTCAGCGTTTCATACATACAGGTGCAGCCCGTTAGGATTCACACAGTATAGGTCCCATTCAGGACCCCAACTGTTAATCCTGATGGGCCATTAAGTCTCCTTATTGAGACCACGAGCACACACGAGATGAAAAAAATACACGCCACAGCAGCACGACCAACCATAGTACTGCATTGGTAACATGTCTAAAATTCCTGATATAAAATGGGATTGCAATAAAGTTAGCAATAGAATTCAAGACCTAGAGAAGGCTAAGGACTCTTGCTTGTGCTCAATTGAACAGATTCAGCTCCAGGCAAAAGAACAGGAAAATGTAAAAGACGGAATTTACAGTGAAAAAGAAGATCAAAGGATATTTCTGACAGCGATCTCAATTCCTTCCTTCAAAGCTTTTTCACCCATCTCCTAAAAGATAAAAATCATTGAAAGGACCCTTTGGCTAAGATCTGGTGGCAACCCACTGCAGGATGTTATAATATGTTTTCACTATTATCTTGACAAACAAAGAATCTTACAGCTGATAGAAATAAGATTTTTTTCTCCTATGCAAACTGTAAAATTCAATATTTTCAAGATACAGTATCTCACCTGATACTCTAAAAAGAAAAGTAAAGGATATCACTACTGTCTTTTCTTTAAATGCATTTGTTATCGCTGGGGCTTCCCCTTCAAATTCATAGTCACATGTTCCATAGTGAAACCCATCTTGAGAAGGAAGCCTTCTTTCACAGACTGTAATTAGAGTTGACTGCACTTGTGAGATCTGCTACACTGAGCCCTGCCAACAAAAATAGCCTGTTACCAAGACGAGAGGCATGGTCATGAGTGCTGAAGGTTGAAGAAATTAGTTCTAATCACAAGTGAAGATGTTGCTTGAGGATTGTCTCTGTTTTTCCATTCACCCTCGTGGATATGTTTAAGAGACAATCATGGATCTGGAGACAATTAATCCCGAGAACGTATGTGAAGTATCTGACTCTCTCTTTAGTGCTCTTTTAAGCACATGCTTTTCTGTTGTAGAGTTTAATGTATTGTACCTATTGAACCAAGGGAAATGTATATATAGTTTAATACAGGCATACCCCGCATTAACGTATGCAATGGGACCGGAGCATGTATGTAAAGCGAAAATGTACTTAAAGTGAAGCACTACCTTTTCCCACTTATCGATGCATGTACTGTACTGCAATCGTTATATACGTGCATAACTGATGTAAATAACTCATGTGTAACAGGCTTTATAGTCTCCCCGCTTGCACACAGCTTCGGTACAGGTAGGGAGACAGTATTGCTGTTCAGGACATGATGACAGGCGCATGCGTGAGCTGCCGTTTGCCTATTAGGCGATATGTACTTACTCGCGAGTGTACTTAAAGTGAGTGTACTTAAAGCGGGGTATGCCTGTACTGTAGTTCTCTATGGTGTGGCAGGGTGGCCTCACGGTTGGGTCAGTAAGAGTCCAAACGGTATGTTTTGAGGATTTAAACCTTCAGTGGTTACATTTTCCACAACAAAACAAATAAACACACTGTCCCTTTAAGGAAAACCAAATCATAAACAAACCCCTACTCCCCTTGGGATACTAACTAACAGTATATCCCTAGCTATCCACCTGGGTTTCTAGCCTACTTCCAGATTTAAACAATCTCAAAATGCCTGTAATGAAATATTCAGCCCTTTATCTGTTCCAAGCGAGTCTAGGCAATCCCTCTGGACATGTCATAGCTCTGCTTCCTTATCAAGTCTGGAGCGCCGGTTCCTTGGAGCAGGACCACGTCCTATGGTTTGTTCACACATAGCGATTCTGTTTACAAGGCAGGAGAATGGCCCTTGAGGACTGAGTTTGGAGACACCTGCTATAAGGTATCGGTCTGCCGGCAGTTCTCCCGCTTGTCCAATATGACTGCTGCTCGTCACTGAGTGCTGCCACGAGACCTTCTCTCTGTCACTTCCTGCACATTTTCCTCTTTCTTCTTCCTGTCCTATTTAAGCCATCTCTTTCTGTGTTTCATTGCCTTTGTTTACTGCTACTGACCTCTTATTCTATAGTATAGTACTATATATAATACTTCTAAACAGCAAGGGCATAGAGAAATATAAATTAAAGAAATCACTAATAATGCACATTTTGAATGCAGCTATGTGGAAACATGGCTCGGCACCAACACAGGACAGTAGGTAAGAGGGTATGGGAAGTGATGGGAATGTAAAAGATATCATATATAATAACACATTTCTCAGCAAAATTTGAAGAGTTATGTCCCCATGGACCACGTTCATGATTAAGACCCTGAATAATGTATATGGAGAGTGCATTTAAAATAAAATTGCAAGCAAAAGAAACAGTAAATTATTAAGTACACACTCAAAAACTCAGTATAATAGACACTGGTAATAAATACATTCGCAATAAGGTAAACAAATGCAATAGAATAATAAATATCTTTATTATTTCTTTATTGTTTAAGCATATTTCTCTATAGCATTGATATTTTTTATTGTGTACCCGGCTTATTTTATTTTCGATATACAAAATATACTGTGACCCTCATCATCATTATCAACATTCCTTTTTTGAGTAAAAACACGCCTCCACTTTAGGGGGTATCACAATTCTTTACAGATAAACAAATTCAAATGATATGCAATTGTTTTATTAGACAAGAAAAGCCATAAGGAAGTGGAAAGTCTTACACCAAGCCCGAAACAGTTGTAAAGTATATATACACCTGAGCTCTGGCATTAGCACGTTCCAGACCTCTGAAGCTCCCACAAAAAGCCCACCCGCCCAGCATAGGGTGCAGTACCCTTGGTACAGAGAGGTGGATCCCATGAGGACCAGGGATCATAGTCAGTATCCCTCAGCAGCTTCAAATGAGACTGCAAATAGGCAGGGCTTTGATCTTGCAATGTTTCAAAGGCCATTACGACAAACTTAAAACGAACCTAGAAGATCACTGGAAGCCAGTGTAGATCACGTAAGATGGGAGTGATATGTTCATAGAGAGAAAGACGTATCAGAATCTGAGAAGCATTCTACACAAGCTGGAGCCTCCTCACCAGGCACACTGGTAGTCCTGCATATAAGGCATTATTGAGGGGAACTGGTACAATCTGACGCTAACTCCAAAGCATATTTATGAAAACATTGGGACCTCTTCCTTAAACTGCAAGGCAATTTTCACCAAATACATTAGGGGACTATTTCATCAAGCCAGGCTTGAATCATGTTTTGTTCAAAAGATGCAACCAAATGACTCTTTTGTTACACAAACTTAGGTTCTAAATGTAAGATGTCACTATATATATATATATATATAAATATCATATTATATATATATATATATATATATATATATATATATATATATATATATATATATATATTTATATATATATTTATATATATATATAATGATATTTTTAATGATATTTTTAATGATTTTTATATGATTTTTATATGATTTTATAATGATATGTTTAAGGAAGAGGTCCCAATGTTTTCATAAATAGATATATATATATATATATATATATATATATAAATATATATATATATATATATATATAGATATTAGCCCAAATTTGCAGGAGCACAGGATCTGTTCTTTTGTTTTCCATATATGTAAGGCAATCCTTTTACCAGCAGCATACTTTTAAAGGCAGGAGAGTGGTAATATGTACAGAATACTTAATCTCCTGATATTCTCATGACACAGAATGAGTATGCAGTGCCCTATCTTCTGGATCTTCCTTGAGTAGGAGTAGCATTTTAATGCCGTTCTTGCTAGCAATATTATTTTCAGACTCTGTAATTTACTTATGACACTTAAAAGTCCCGAATACTAAGATGGTGCATTTCGAGGTAACAGTTTGAACTCATCAACTTGTCTTTGCTTTCACTCTTCATGGATCCTATAAAATAGTGATTATTATGATAACATGCTAAATCTCCAAGGATATTAAGCAGTTCCCAATTTTATTGGTTATAACTTTTTTAATACCACGGGAATCATACCTGTCCCTGTCAGTAGTAGTGAAGCACTATGCACAGGAAGGATTGTGATAATTCGTTTTTTTATTTTTTTATGTTCATGTTCTGATATAAGGTTTATTCAGCACAATTGCGAGTTTCCTCAGGCCAAATAAAATGTTAGTATAGGTAGAGAGATAGAAAAGTAATCCTTTAAACAAGGTGCACACCTACAGAGGAATCAATAGTCCTCTCCAAATCAAATAAACCACAATGGGGCAGAATTTAGTTTAAGGATATAATCCTCTTAGACAGAGACCACCAAACAACCACTCCTGGTTAATGAAAAATTGATACACACACATTGATATATATATATATATATATATATATATATATTATATCAATGAAAGGTAATTATAATGAGTTAAAAATGGGTAGTTTATTAACTTGAATGATAAAAATAAAATATATCAAATACAAAATAAATGAGCATTCATGTTCTCCCTCTTCATAAACTGATTTCATAGAGAAAACAATGTACTATACACTTCATTCATCTGTAAAATAAGAATTATGAAAGTAATACAGTATGTGGTACAGCTGTAAATAACATCCTGTATATCCATGCAATATTCATGTGTATGTTGCAGTCTGCATTGAATAAAATATCAAATTCATTTTCAGCACCTAAATATGTAATATCATGTGTATCATTTTGAGCAGATAATTTTTGTTATGAATAGGGTTTTTTCATGATTATGTTCCCCCTATATGAATTAGCAGAATAAATTCATAACAGTTCACAGCGGAATGTTTAAATTTTGTGTTTATCATTCTGTTCTATATTTTTTTCTCTCCGACTCCAATAACTGTGTTGCAACTATCAATTCAGAGTACTCTGTATCAAAGTCGTACAGGCTATATAGGAACATAATAGTAACACTCTAGTAGAGCAACTCACCAAACAAAGCAAAACTGTTTCCTCCTGTTTTGCAACTATTGGTGAATATACCATGTGCTTCCATCAAGAGTTGGTACTGTAGATACGTAATTCTCTGCCAAACCTGATGCCTGGACACCAGTTTCCGGATATACACACTCAAAACCCTTGCCCCAGATGGCTTGAACAATAAATTTGATTTAGCTTCTTTCTTGAAATAGTGATTTTTGACATCTGGTAGCACATGTTTATTTTTATGAGCTTATGAGACAGATCTGGAGTTAAATTATGTTTTAAAATTATGTTTTAAAATTATTAATTGTTTTTATGGAATATTAGGGGTGATTACCTTTTATATGTTTTTTGCATATTTTTATAATATTTATGTACATTACTGAATGTTCTATCAGACTTTAGAGGTTTAAGGGTCCATGTTTGCATAAGGAGTAAGAAAGGAGTAACCCCATTACTTTGTACTATACTACATAACGCTGATGTGTTTGAATATTTCTATATGCACATTAGACAGCATCATTGGCCCTTTTCCTTTAAGCATGATTAGTTCTGGTAGTGAAAGGGTTAATCCCTGGAGGTATAAATAGCACACTCTATGGTCATGGCTCTATGAACCCCTGAGGAAGTGACTGCTGACATCACGAAACACGTAGGGAGGGAGGAGCCTAGTCATTTGGCATGCCTAGGTTTTCATTATTGAAGGCAATTTTGTCCACATCACTTATGAAGCTATTGCCAAATCTCTCCAAGTAAGCAGAATTTAGAAGGGAAGAAATTAAAAAATAAAATGTTCAGGGAGGGAAATTCAGTGGCATAGCAAAGCTCTGAATATGAGAAAGCTGACAATGTGGACTTTTTGTTTGCTGTGGAATTTTGTTTTGGGGAATAGTTTGTCAATGGGCAGAAAGTAAGAAGGTGGTGTGAAGTAGGCTTCTGTATAGTCAATTTTCCTCAGAGTATTATCAGTAACAGTTGTTGGAGTCCACAGCTGTTAGGTGCAAACAGCTGATAGACACTGCAAGGAGCAAAGATTTCAAGCTGCGGACGGCATTTATTGTTATGTGGCAGGACGTGACACAATGTAAGTGTGTATTCGTCTTGTGTATTTGTTTTTCTTAAACTGTTATGTGCAGTACCACACTATCTTTTTCCTCTGTTACTTTATCGGTGGGACTGTTACGGTGTTTGGTGTGCAACTACAAAAGGGAGGAGATCGGATCCAATCAGGAGCAACACGTGGGGTTCGTGAATGTCTGAGAGACGATGTAGGCAAAAGCACAGATTGTATCCACCGTATATAACAAGTTATCATCTTGTAAGTAGGCATTTTTTGTGTCTGCAAGAATAATCCCTTAAAGGTCCTGGTTTGCTGCGCAATAGTGTGTTTTCTTTGTATTTTTTAATAGGAGGAGATACAGAGTGAAAGAAGCACGCCTGGATTGCGCAAACTGGATTATTTCTTGGATTGGGAACTCATTTTGGACCATATCCAGGACAGTGGGGACTGTTGATACCATTTACCATTATACCATTTAACTTTTGTCAACGAGGATTACTTTTCATTTTTCTTTGTGGACTTTAGTCACTGTCTGATCCAGGGTGGTCGCAAAGCTCGCATCCAATTTACGTTTGTAAGTTTATTACTTTTTAAAATACCTTTTTATTATAAAGCAATCTGCACCATATTTATATGTTCTCTGTCTTTCATGTTATGGGATTCTCCTCATACTGTATGCCCGACAAATATAATTTTCCAATCATCATCTGAGGTGGTCACTCCTAATAACTCCAATGCCTAAATTACTCACACCAAATGTGACTGAAATATATTTTATACTTTTCATTTTTATTTATTTATTGTCATCTGACTTTGTTGCACTATATGTGTATTTTCGCCCCATTTTTTTTATACCCCTGGATGCGATCACCTGTTAGAGGCGTACAGGGAGACTGACTGATTCTGTCTACTCTCAATGACCGTCTCTTCCAGTCTGAAGAGATCTGGTAGGATTCACACAAATGGAGTCCAATTCAGAAGCAGGCACACCCGCTGTGTTAATCCTGATGGACCATTATCCCCTGCCAAGCACTGTGCCAAGGACAGTCAAAATCTTTGCACTGTGCACCAGTACATGCTCTGTGGCTGCTGATACATATAAGATGCTGCATCTGTAGCAATCCAATTAAAAAAAGACTTACTGAACATACATATAATATTAAGAGAAGCTTATAGACACACAGTGTATCCAATCACTTTAGATACATACACAATTGGGACACTAAAGATTTGAGATTTACTGTATTGACATTGAGTGTCCCACGCCAAATTGACGAGCAGGCAAAAGGATTGTACAGATCTCCAGAATGGAAAATACTGGATTTACGAGCTCTTGACTTTGTCTCCCCTGGTTCTCAACCTAAAATTTAATCTGTGGTAATTTCTTAAAGACTGAGTTTTATTTATGTCCAAGTCAATGTGCATTATAGTTCACAGGGCAGATATCGGGGGCTCCACTAGTTCCAGAATGTAATAAATCAAGAAATGTCCAATATAAGACAGACAGAAAAAAACAGCTCTTTCAAGGAGTGGGTAATGTGGTGATTGTGAGATAAGTGAGATGTCTCATATAGAAAATAATAAACCCTGCAGAAGGACACAGACAGAGATGGTAACCCACCCTGCTGCAACCTCATTGTGTGTACATATTCACTGCAATTTTGAATGAAACAGTGATACACACATTTTATCTTAAATTATTTTGGTTCCTTGAGCATGTAGTTAGAATCCTTACCCACCTCTAGAGCTTCTTATTGTCTTTGTATAGCGTGACCATCTGCAAATTGAAGAATCCATATAGTGAAAAATGAAAACCGCAGCACACTGCCAAGGGAGCCAGGTTAGAATAATAAAAAAGTTTTATTAAAAGAAAAACATCGTCCAAAGGAGGTGTAGTAACCATCCTACGCATCATACCTTCAAAGTGCTTTATCAACTCCTTGATCAACTCCTGGCTTCCTTGGCAGTGCGCTGCTGTTTTCATTTTTCATCAACATACAGATGCAGCGGCCGTTATTTTAAGGCATCACGGCGCCGTTTTGGTGTGCGCTGCTGTATTCCACACATCATGAACGTGGCCAATCGCCCCAAGCACACGTGTTTATCGCGGTTGCTTTGTTTGAATTTTATGGATTGTGTGCAATTATATGCAATGAAATGAATGAATTGTAATGTGTACAGTACTGTGCTACTGTGTCAATTTCATGTGTTTATAAGCCCGAACACTAAAATGCCATTTTATGCACTTCAAGGCAACAAGTAATGAACTCACATTCTGCAAGGATAGATAGGCTTTTCGGTTGTTAAGTGAACCACACTGGTCAGGAATCTCTGTGGAGCTGGAACTGTAGACCTTCTCTCGCAGTAGGACTCACGGCATAAACAGGATACTCTCCGCCAACCGAAGAACTTGCAGCATCAAGATCAGTTCCTCCACAGCAGGATAATCTCAATAAAGAGATAACGTAAATAGTGTAATACTGTATACACAATTCATATATAGCTGAAGCCAAATGGACACTCACATTAAAATAAATTTAAAACAGCATATGGTTGTTAAAGTAACCAACTTCACCAGGTATAGCTGAAAATATCCAGGAACACAGGAAAAGGACACAGGAAAAACAGGATAAATCTTTATAGTGAAATATATAAAAACACAAACAACAGAGGCCACAGAAGTTATACAGGGAACAACTGCTGACACAACTCCCAATAAACCCCAGTGATGGCCATACACCAGGGGTTAAGGACAGAGAGGGTAACAGAGCTCCAGACAGCTCCCAATAAACTCCTGCTGTAAGAAATAAGTCCCAACGCATTTCGTCTTAACAAAGACTTCTTCAAGGGGAAGGCATACTTACAGCCGGAGCTTCAATAATACGGTACTGATACCTCTACATGTATATATATTTATATATATATATGTGTAGCCATGCTGTAAAATGGACTACAATCATCTCTCCTGCTGACAGTAAGGCCTGGTAAGTTATGGGCATGCCAGCAGTAATTATGGAGGTTTGCCCTCACACCCTGGTGAGGTGCCCTATGTATGGATGGGAGAGGCCACATACTCTGAATCCATAATTAGTGATGTCAGAGTTGTGCCTGCCCCCAGAGGATACATAAGGCACAGCACTGCTCAAAAGTTAGAGTTGGTTGTAGTAGTTGGAGTAAGGAGCAAATCTGAGTACAGACTTGGGAGGAGGCAGCTCACTAGACTGACCAGGGACCTGGCACAGGGAATATCTCCCTGAGGGGAGATAGGGAATCCACCAGATTGGGAAGACATACCTTTCAGAGGGCAGTGCAGTGAGCATGAGCGGCTGGGCACAACCACTGTGAGGGGCAGCAAGCCCACCTCACTTCAATAAAGATGATCTTGTTCAATCATACCCTCGTGTGTAAGTGTGGAGTGATTACACAGAGGAGTGCACCACAGAGGAGTTCCTCACCAGGACCATCCACAAGCGGACGCTGTGATCCTGATGAGGTGGAGGCACTGCACTGAATTTAGGTAGGACTCAAGTACACTACCTCAGCTGTCTGTCTGGGTTGGCAATCCCCACACAACATCATGCGGGAGACAGGAGTCCTGTTGCCAACAGGTGCACCACCAGACACCACACTGTAATGGGGGCTGGTTAGACCACAGGGGCCTATGTGAGATTGGGTGGGTCAGGCCAGGCCAGAAAATCACCCGGGCGAGTGGATTTAACATCGTGGCGTGCTCCTATTGGCCCAAGCAGCACACGTTTGGTACTAGGTGGAGAGTAGATTTTTTTGTTCGGCGAGTAGATTTTTTGGTGATTTGTCGACCGCTGTAAATATATATATATATTTATATATATATATATAACCACAAAAAGAGAAAGGAGAGTCAAAAGATGGAGCATTCACAAAGTATGTGATGAAAAATGGATTTTATTAGCAATGCAAAATATAAAACAAATGAAACATACCAAAACACATTCCACATATAGGATGACTGCTGTAAAATAAAACTTATCTAAACACAAAAAAACCCAAACCTAGAAAAACCATATACAGTAATAAGAGTCCCAATGGAACATAACAAAACTAGGGGAAATAAAATTCCCCTAGAGATGTAGTAAAGATCGGCCGATCATAGGGTAAATAGGGACTCAAAAAAATAAATGGAAAAACCAAGTAACAAAATAATGAAAAATAAGATGATAAATCAGAATGTAACACTATAAATCAAAAACCTGCAATTAAAGCAACTAAAAAATATCTAGATGCTGCATTTTATAACATATGAAAATAACAGGCAAAAATAGATGCTAACATGGGGGAAATGTGCAAGACAAACAGCAGAAACCTGAATGGCTAAGATAAAAATAATAAATGACATAAATAAAGCCACAAGGGTATGATGAAAAGACCCTGTGAGATGCTGAGATGCATGATTAAGTCCTGATACTAGTGAGGCACTACAAACATGTAGTAGGCAGAATAGGGAGGAGGTCCAAATAAGGCACAATGTGCAATGGATACAGACCCCCAACGTTCCAGTCCCACAATGGAGTAATAGCCAAAAGCCAGCATCGGACGCCCCAGCATCAGTTATTTCCCCTAGTTTTGTTATGTTCCATTGGGATTCTTATTATATGGTTTTTCTAGGTTTGGGGTTTTTTGTGTTTAGATATTATAAGTTTTATTTTACAGCAGTCATCCTACAGTATATGTGGAATTTGTTTTGGTATGTTTCATTTGTTTTATTTTTTGCATTGCTAATGAAATCCATTTTCTATTTTTCATCACATACTTTGTGAGTGCTCCATCTTTTGACCCTCCTTTCTCTTTTTGTAGTTACATTGTCTTTGGGTCAGTAGCACCGCCAGAGGGTATTATTTACCCTGATGTCTGGTTTTATGTAATATTAATTCATTTTGAGCTGATTTGACTGCGGTATCTATTTTGTGTTTTGTATATATATATATATATATATAAAAGCGCCCAAACCTAGCATTACTGTTATAATGTAAGGAATCCACTACTGGCTTTGACTATTGCCTTGCAGACCTGTGCAGTTGCAGGCTTCCTCTGGCAATCTATGGCACAGGTGCTGCCTCTCATTGCAGCTTCTGCCCTGTGCTACTTCATTGGAGGAATTCTCACACACCCTCCTCCTGTGATTGAATCTCCGCCCTTTATATTCTAGGCGTTGGCTCTGAACCAGCGCCGAGCATAACTATTCCTACCTCTATGTTACTGTCTCTGCCACAAACCACCCCAGGCCTCTCTCCTAGCGTTCTTACCTTCCAAGTTCCTGAGTATCCAGAGGCCTGGTCCTGGACGTCTGTGCTGAAGCGTTGTTGCCAGCACTGGCCTGCTGCTATCTCCTTGCAGTGGCCTACCCTGGACGTCTGTGCTGAAGCGTTGATGCCAGCACTGGTGACTGCTGCATTCCCTCCTAGCAGTGGCTACCCTTCCTGTCCTGTGGCCTGCCACTATTCTCCTGTAGTGGCCTATCCTGGACGCCTGTGCTGAAGCATTGATGCCAGCACTGGTACTGCTGCATTCCCTCCTAGCAGTGGCTACCCTTCCTGTCCTGCGGCCTGCTGCTATTCTCCTGCAGTGGCCTACCCTGGACGCCTGTGCTGAAGCGTTGATGCCAGCACTGGTAACTGCTGCATTCCCTCCTAGCCGTGGCTACCCTTCCTTTCCTGCGGCCTGCTGCGATCGTCTTGCAGTGGCCTGCCTTGGACTTCTGCGCTGAAGCGTTGGTTCTTCCCGACGCTGCCCTGCGGTGAACTTCGGCCAGCCTGCTGTCTCCTCCTGCTGAGATCGGCGTCATGGGCCGAGGCCGCTCCTCGCGCAGAAGCCACCCCCACGCTCACGCTCCTAAGCTGAAGCGGGGCACTCCTGATTTCCTGTTGCCGAACCCCTGCTTCATTAACGACGATGCTGCCTTCTCCAATCCTGACCCTGCGATGTCCGACTACGAACTGCGCACTCCGGATCAGTCTGCGTGGACTAAGGTCGGTGATTATATAACCCCACCTCAGCCCCGCGGTCCGGTCCCGGTTTGTGGCGAGCATCGGCGTAACAGTATGCTCGGCCCATTAAAACCGGACCGCGCCGTGGCGGGGGATGGCAATTTACCAACTGAAGTTATGTCCCGGCCTGCGTATCAGTCCCACTATGAAGGCCAGTATTTGTGTGAAGTAATACCCCTGATGGATGAAATGTTTACCTATGAAGGTTTAACCCCTTTGCAAAGACAATGCCGTTGTGATCTCTTTATTAAGGCTTACTGCATCCTGAACTTAAAACAGTCTCTGGCCGCTTGTATTCGCTCTCCTGATTCACCTATAACTTGGGATAACGTGTACCCTATGGAACTGGCCGACGCCCAAGAGGCACTCTACCTCCTGGCCTCATCACTGGACATTCCCCTAGTACAACAGGGCGCCCTCCTCATGTTGGCTCAGTCTCAAGATACACTCCATGTACTTTCCTCAACACTAGACATTCACATAATAGAACAGGATCCCCTCCTTGCCAGCTATGCTGCTGCTTGGCAGATTCTCTATGCTGCCAGTCCTGTTGCTAAACCTGTGGGGGTACCTCTCTCTCCTAAGAATGGTCAAACCATTTCTCTGTCGCTGCCCGCTAAGGAAGAAGCTACCACGCTCCCTAATCCTGAGTTAACCTCCCTAAGTTCTGTCCCTAAGGTTATTTCGGTCTTAACCCCTGCTAGTCAGGCCTATGCGTCCCCCACTGTAAATCCCTGCTGTCCCCAGGTCAGTGTGTCTTCCCTAGCACCAGAGAATGAATCCTGTTTGCCCTCTTTTCCTAACCCAAAAATTCTAAGCTCTGTTTCCGAGGTTTTTTCTGTATTAACCCCTGCTAGTCTGCTCTGTGAGGTCCCTACTGCTAACCCTAGTATTCCGCAGTCTAATGATAGGTCCCTAGGGCAAGAGGCAGAACCCCCTATGACCCCACTCTCAGAGACTAGCTTCTATTTCTCTGATTCTCAGGTACAGAGTAATTTAACCCTTGGGGTTTTTCCTATGTTAACCCCTGCAGGTCAGCCCTGTGAACCTTCCTTGGTAGATCCCTTTAGTTCGTCAGTCAGGGACACCTCCTTAGCCTCAGAGGATCAACCCCTTTTGTCCTCTGACTCGGCTGAAATTCTCAGGGTTATGCCCCCTGAACTTTCGGCAATAATACTGGCTCCAGTAAAAAGTACTCTGGAGCCGTTTGTTTCTCTAAACCTGTTCGCAGAATCCCTACTCCTAGGTATTTCACTCACCCCGTCTGTCACTCAGAGAGCTGAGACCCCTGCTTCTGAGCATAGACCCCTTTTTGTGGAATCTGTTGTCGTTTCTGATGTCCCAGACACTCTTTCCCAAATACCCACTTCAGAGATCAGCACAGGCGTGGTTGCCCCACTTGCACTGTCTGAGTTCTCCTTTTCTCAAATCCTAGGGTTTAAAGTGAACAGTACATATTATGCTCCTTTCCAAGTGACCCCTACTGAGATCAGCGTATCTGCTGTTGCTCCCTCAGTACCATTAAAGTTAGGGCCCTTCTTTTTGAAGGATCAGGCTTTCAAGTTTGAGACTCCCTTTATCCCTGACTTTGTAAATCTGCAGTCCCTTCTCACTGTAGTTAAAAGTTCTCCAGCAGCCGCTGAGTTAAGCTTTGCCGCTGCCAAATCTTCTGTTATAGAAGCAACCTTGCCTAGCTTACTTCTGTCTGTCCTATCTGTGATGCCTATCACCTTTACTAAAATTTCTGTTTTGCAAGGTATTTCTCCTATTAAATCTGTGATACCTGCAATTCCTTTAATCAGTTCCAAAATCCCTGTCACTAAGTCTCCCATGGAGTCTGATGCCCTCACTAGGGATTCTCAGGGACCCAATTCTGTAAAAAGCAAGATGTCCCTTGTGTCTGTTGGAGAGTTTACCCCAGTTTCTCTCACGGATCATGCCACAGCCTCCGGGATGATTAAAAATGACTTTAAGTCTGGGATGCCCATTCCTGTAATAATACTGTTTCACGCTGATTCGCCCACAGTATTCAGGGTATCCACTACTGACTGTATGTCTACTACCACGAACTCAGGGGTATCGCATTTGGAACTTTCCCTTTTTTCAGAAGATCCCGTCTTTAAAATGGACTTATTTTTCTCTGTGTCTTCCACAATACTTGGGGTACTTGCTATTGACTGTCCTGTCCCAAAACTAGGGTTACCTCTCAAAAAGGTGCCTGGAGCTACCGATGTTAAAAACCCTATGTTTAAAACAGTAACAATTTGCATTGCTTCTCCCACAGTATCATGTGAGACCTGGGTACCTGGGACCTCCACTCCGAAGCCAAGCTCTAGTTCTCTGTCTTCTTTCTCTGTGTTGGAGGCACCCAGCTTTAACCCCAAGACTTTTTTCCCTAAGGTTGATGCACCGCTTAACCGCCTGCCTTGTTTTTTGGATAAAATCTGTTTTCTCACCTTTCAAACAGACTCCTTACTCGCAGGTCTCTGTGCGGTGCCCAAAGTGCCCGATCTGTATGGCAATTGGCCTCTCCCTAAGACGAAGACACCCTTACTGGACCTCGTCGCTTTACCTGAAGCGTCCGTTCCTGTTCTCTATGGGTCCACTATGGGTATAGACATGCTTATTATGTCCTTCGCCAAGGCCACAATTTCGGATTTGATTCTCTCTAAAGATCAAAAACCAAAGGAAGCGGATCCTTCTTCAACTGCCAGTACCATGAGTTGCATACACATTGCTACAGACTCTCGCAAATTGCTTGGGATAGCAACCCTGCTTGGTATCAAAAGTACCGCTGCAATAGTGTGTAGTGAACCCTCCCGCCCCATTCCCTTGCTAACCACCACCCGGAATTCCTTGGAAGCTAAAGACTCTCGCAACTTCCTCCTTGCTGATTTCACCAAAGACATTGCCTTCTCTGAAGGTCCCTCTGCCATTTTTGTCCGAGAATCTGTGTCCTGTGTCCCGTACTCTTGGACTATTACTATGCACCGGACACCTGGCTACTGTCCTTCCGATGTTCCCATTCCGGAGCCCTCAGGTCCCATTGTCCATGTACCAAGAACTGCAGTACCACCGCTGTCTTTCATGGCATTCGCCAATGTACATCTGGATTGTGGACCTAATTCTCGCCGGAGACACTTCAGGAACAACTCAATGTCTCCCAGACCAATGAATGGTCCTTTTCACCCAGGCTTCTCACCCAGTGGTGGGGGTACTGTAAGGAATCCCAACAAACTATGGGCTTTCAACGCCACCTCTCGCCTAAGGAGGTTTAGGAACAATTCCATGTCCCCCAAATCTGTGATGGATCTTGTTCGTCCGGAGGTCTCACCTGAAGGGGGGGGTACTGTAAGGAATCCATTACTGGCTTTGACTATTGCCTTGCAGACCTGTGCAGTTGCAGGCTTCCTCTGGCAATCTACTGTATGGCACAGGTGCTGCCTCTCATTGCAGCTTCTGCCCTGTGCTACTTCATTGGAGGAATTCTCACACACCCTCCTCCTGTGATTGGATCTCCGCCCTTTATATTCTAGGCGTTGGCTCTGAACCAGCGCCGAGCATAACTATTCCTACCTCTATGTTACTGTCTCTGCCACAAACCACCCCAGGACTCTCTCCTAGCGTTCTTACCTTCCAAGTTCCTGAGTATCCAGAGGCCTGGTCCTGGACGTCTGTGCTGAAGCGTTGTTGCCAGCACTGGCCTGCTGCTATCTCCTTGCAGTGGCCTACCCTGGACGTCTGTGCTGAAGCGTTGATGCCAGCACTGGTGACTGCTGCATTCCCTCCTAGCAGTGGCTACCCTTCCTGTCCTGTGGCCTGCCACTATTCTCCTGTAGTGGCCTATCCTGGACGCCTGTGCTGAAGCGTTGATGCCAGCACTGGTACTGCTGCATTCCCTCCTAGCAGTGGCTACCCTTCCTGTCCTGCGGCCTGCTGCTATTCTCCTGCAGTGGCCTACCCTGGACGCCTGTGCTGAAGCGTTGATGCCAGCACTGGTAACTGCTGCATTCCCTCCTAGCAGTGGCTACCCTTCCTTTCCTGCGGCCTGCTGCGATCCTCTTGCAGTGGCCTGCCTTGGACTTCTGCGCTGAAGCGTTGGTTCTTCCCGACGCTGCCCTGCGTTGAACTTCGGCCAGCCTGCTGTCTCCTCCTGCTGAGATCGGCGTCATGGGCCGAGGCCGCTCCTCGCGCAGAAGCCACCCCCGCGCTCACGCTCCTAAGCTGAAGCGGGGCACTCCTGATTTCCTGTTGCCGAACTCCTGCTTCATTAACGACGATGCTGCCTTCTCCAATCCTGACCCTGCGATGTACGACTACGAACTGCGCACTCCGGATCAGTCTGCGTGGACTAAGGTCGGTGATTATATAACCCCACCTCAGCCCCGCGGTCCGGTCCCGGTTTGTGGCGAGCATCGGCGTAACATATAAATACCAAATACAATTTACAGTATTCCAAAAAGCTCACAAATGAACATTCACAAACAAAGTAAAAATAAAGGCATGTTATGAGATATACTCATCCTCCGATCGAAGTACAGGCATACCCTGCATTAACGTACGCAATGGGACCAGAGCATGTATGTAAAGTGAAAATGTACTTAAAGTGAAGCACTACCTTTTTCCCACTTATCGATGCATGTACTGTACTGCAATCGTCATATACGTGCATAACTGATGTAAATAACGCATTTGTAACAGGCTCTATAGTCTCCCCGCTTGCGCACTGCTTTGGTACAGGTAGAGAGCCAGTATTGCTGTTCAGGACGTGCTGACAGGCGCATGCGTGAGCTGCCGTTTTCCTATTGAGCGATATGTACTTACTCGCGAGTGTACTTAAAGTGAGTGTCCTTAAACCGGGGTATGCCTGTACAGCACTCTGCTCTTCTCCTCCACTTCAAACGGCTGTATGAACTGCCACGTGTCTCCGTCCAGCAGGTACTTGTGTTTGCAGTCACCGTCAGATTCTTCCTCTGGAAACAGACCACCAATGCTTTCTGTTCCGGGCAGGGGGTGGGAACGATGCAGCAGCAGCAGGTATACTCAGTGCAATGGTTTCGGAGTGTATCAGATCAATGCCTAAAAATCAGCATCACATGCGTATGTGCAACCCTACACATTTCCTCAGCTATACTGATTTAGTCAGGGGTTATATACAGCTATGTCCCTACATGGCAGGATAATGAATTGTTATTTTCCCAGTTAAGCGATCAGCATCATCCCATCTATTTTTGATATTGATAGATGTCCAAGATATTTCTTAATTATTTGCCTTATAAATATCTTTAGGTTAAATATTGTCTGATTGGACTGAATACTTTATCCATATGGCTTGAGCAGAGCCCTTTTGGATATTGCGATTAAGAATTTACGTAAAGCAGCTGTCTCTATCATGACTACTGACATTGACTAAATATTTCCTAGATAATATCATATCTCTAAAGAGCCTCATCTGAGTAAGAGAGGTTTGTGTAAACATTTAGGCTTGTAATTGAGCATTACAGTCGCTGATTTTGAAGTGTTAAAACCTGATATAGGAGAAGGTGAGGTGGAGCATCTGCCCGATGTGAAGGTAACAGACCGGGATCACTCAGATCACTACAAACGCTTTATTGGCATGGAAAGCAACATTGACACACTCTTACGCATTTCGTTGCGCTACCAGGGGGCATGGGGCTCCCTTCTCTTCTTAAAACCTGATATAAATGCCTTCTGGCACCCTAGAGGTTTATTGCAATTGATGGTTCTCATTTACAATCATTGACACTATATAAGGGACTACACTACCGACCAAATTTATTCTTACTTGGCTAGCTCCGCGAATTTTAGAAGATCCTGGTGATGTGCGGTTTTGTGTCGTTTTCTCCCAGGGTATATAGCGTTATATTCGCGGCTGTGATTTAAGCATTTTATTCCGGCTGGCTGCAATACTGCAATGCCGTGTAAAAACGCATGGGGGCGTTTGCGAGCTGTTGTCTTTAAAGCCGTCCCCTATAACCCCTAACATACAGTACTGTACATTTTTATACATAGTGTACATGTGCAGGGGGTCTCCGGAGCTGAACCGCGTTGGTTTCAGGCCCGGGGACCCCCTGCTCCCCGAGATACAGCCCCCTTTATGAGGTGCCGGTATCCCTCTGCGTTTAAAGGGCCCGATCACATGACCGCGACCTGTAAACCAAGCAGAGGGATTCCGGCACCCCATAAAGGGGCCTGTATCTCGGGGAGCAGGGGGTCCCCGGACCTAAAACCACAGCGGTTCTGCTCCGGAGACCCTCTGCACATCTACAGTATGAATAAAAAACATATATAAATAAACACTCGTTCCTTTTCTTAGCGGCTATGTGCTACGGTAACGAAGCAGCATTTCTGTATTTTAATAATATTGTACAGTGAGCAGGGGGTTCCCTGAGCCAGAAATTAATGCTCAGGGAACCCCCTGCTCCTGCACAATATTATTAAAAATACAGAAATGCTGCTTCATTACCATAGCGTATAGCCGCTAAGGCAATGAAGGGGTTAACCCACCGTGCCCGCTTTATTGTGGTTAGCGGGGGTGGGTGAAGGGGGTATTTGGCCCTTGGTGTGAGTTTAGGACTTGCGGGGGGGTTGCGGGTGCACTTAACCCCTTCACGGCCGTAGCAGTTAATACCGCTACGATCATGAAGGGGTTAAGCCCTCCCGCTACCCCCCGCAAGCCCTAAACAACCACCGTTGGGGCTAATACCCCCTTCACCCACCCCCGCTACCCACAATAAAAAAAAACTCACACACAGCAGCCGCCAAAAAATAAATAAATAAATCTAAATAAATAAATAAATAAATGACTATAAATAAATACATTTGAAATACATTTTTATTTATAGTGTAGATGTGCAGGGGGTCTCCGGAGCTGAACCGCGTTGGTTTCAGGTCGGGGGACCCCCTGCTCCCCGAGATACAGCCCCCTTTATGAGGTGCCGGTATCCCTCTTCGGCCTCCAGAACCTGTGTAAAAAGGGCTGCTGGTAAACTGTAGGTCTATCCAGGTGCCCCGCCAGCCCACTGGGGACTCGCATGGGGCTGCGTTATGAACCCTGTATGTAAAAGGATAAATCTTGTATTTATGGGGGGGCACAGGGGGTGGGTAATGTATTTAATAAATATAATGCTGTTTATTGTGGGTCACTGTACTGTTTTGATTGTGGGTACTGGGGGTGGGGGGGGGGTGGGTGTTTCCCCAACGGTATGTGGGTAGGCCTCCCTTGTGGGTACTGGGTGGTTAGGCCTCACGGGGGGGGTTAGTGTGGGAGGGTATGTAGGCATCCCGAGTGGTGGGTGAGGGTGGGTTAATCCCTTGATGACTGTAGCGGTTAATAACTGCTATGGTGATTAAGGGGTTAGGGGACATTACTTTGTATGTTTAAATTTGTATCTCTTTTTTGAAGCAGCGGAGGGGCCATGTGCAGATGGGTAGTGGGTGTGGGTGTGGTTATTTACACGGAATCCCCCTCCCCACATTTACATACAGTACACTGCACTCACAGAAAACACAGGCCAGACAAATTTAACTGACACAATAGGGGGAGGGGGGCTTACACAGATTAGTCAAAGCAGGGAAGCTTCACACACAATAGGGGGAGGGTTTTTTTACATAGATTACAGTGAAGGCAGGGAAGCTTCACACACAATAGGGGGAGGGGTTTTACATAGATTACAGTGAAGGCAGGGAAGCTTCACACACAATAGGGGGAGGGGGTTTTACATAGATTACAGTGAAGGTAGGGAAGTTTAAAACACCAATAGGGGCTGGGGTTTTTACATAGATTACAGTGAAGGCAGGGAGGTTTAAAACACACATTAAAAATATGTATGTAATGTATTTATTGTTTATTATGCCTTAACCCTTCATTGCCGTAGCGGCTATACGCTATGGTAATGAAGCAGCATTTCTGTATTTTTAATAAAATTGTGCAGAAGCAGGGGGTCCCCTGAGCATTAATTTGGATGGATGCTTGCGGGGGGTAGCGGGAGGGGTTAACCCCTTCATGACCGTAGCGGTATTAACTGCTACGGCCGTGAAGGGGTTAAGTGCACCCGCAACCCCCCGCAAGTCCTAAACTCACACCAAGGGCCAAAAAACCCCTTCACCCACCCCCCGCTACCCACAATAAAGTGGGCACGGTGGGTTAACCCCTTCATTGCCTTAGCGGCTATACGCTATGGTAATGAAGCAGCATTTCTGTATTTTTAATAAAATTGTGCAGGAGCAGGGGGTCCCCTGAGCATTAATTTCTGGCTCAGGGAACCCCCTGCTCACTGTACAATATTATTAAAAATACAGAAATGCTGCTTCGTTACCGTAGCACATAGCCGCTAAGGTAAGGAACGAGTGTTTATTTATATATGTTTTTTATTCATACTGTAGATGTGCAGAGGGTCTCCGGAGCAGAACCGCTGTGGTTTTAGGTCCGGGGACCCCCTGCTCCCCGAGATACAGGCCCCTTTAGGGGGTGCCGGTATCCCTCTGCTTGGTTTACATGCCGCGGTCACGTGATCGGGACCTTAAAATGCAGAGGGATACCGGCACCTCGTAAAGGGGCCTGTATCTCGGGAAGCAGGGGGTCCCCGGACCTGAAACCAACGCGGTTCAGCTCCGGAGACCCCCTGCACATCTACACTATGAATAAAAATGTATTTTGAATAATTTTTTAATGTGCCGATGTTTGCGCAGAGAGAGCAGCGGTTCTCTCTCTGCTGCAAACACATCTCGCCAGGGGACGGCCTATAGTATCATTGATGTGCATATACAGTACTGTATGTGTATGTTAGGGGTTATAGGGGTTGTTGTTATACAGTATATATATATACATATACATATATATACTGCATTACAATTCATGAATTTATGCCATCTGGCGGACACGCGAAGCATTGCAGCCTAGTAAATCCTGAACTATTATCAATTAACACATCAACCGTGCGTCAGCCGTGTAATGCGCCTGGCTGGGAAGGCAAAAGGAGCCCGGCATGCTCCGGGTGAACAGAGTGGCATTCCAGGAACATGCCAGGTACATGCCAGTGATTAGTAAGAATAAAAGCTGCCGCAACAGTACATCTCCCCATGGACACTATACACCTGAGGAAGCAAACTGATATTTTGTGAAATGCGTAGTATTAGCTATTCTTGTTGCCTTTATGTCGAAGCGACAACGGGATACCTGGGATTCAACTGAGGTGATTCTGACGATCAGCTGTGGAGTACTGTGTGACGTCATTACATAAGGAAGGCGGACCCAGAACACTAAGAAGGAAGCAACTACCAAACCGGCTTCTTGGAGCGCGCAGATGCCATGAACGCCATGCAGGACTGGTGGGACTCAGCCTAGAATTCTGTGGGACTACAGGTCTATTATTGTACAAAGCAGAAAAGAACGTGGAATACATGAGTGAGATTCTGACTGTCCTGGGCCTATTCTAGTAGCTATGATAAGATCACTGTCAAATCGAACATTTTGTCATGACATACCTCACGGTCTGATGTTTGTGTTATCACAGTATTCAGAAAGAGTTATCGCACGTCAGAAACCGTGAGGTAGGAAAATGTCAATACCTCTCAGGATAGCAGTGCCTTTATCTCACCATTGTGTTTGATCATTTGGGGGCACTGTAGTCATGTTTGAGTGACCACTGTTGTTTGTTATTTCACATTATTTGTATAAACGTGGTTTAGCTAAGTTCAACGCTTGAAGTTATAAGCAGTGTTTTACAATGAATGAATGTTGGAGTTTATTTGCAACATTATTACTGTTTGATTGATTATTAATTATACTATACGTTGTTTTTTTATAATTTTTTCACATATTGCACTGTGCACTTATAATTGAGGACCAGCGCCAAGGAGGACTATTGTTTGCAACATATATATTTTTGTACTCTGTGATATAGATACAAAAATAGCCCCTACTCTGAAGGGTTGTTGAAAATAAAAGATAAAAACCTGTACCAAAAATATTAATAAATAATGTAATATTTATCTTGTTCATATCAATTTGTATCTGACAAAGATGGGTGCCTGCTCATAATTAGAAATATTCCTCTGCAGTTTGCAAGTGTTAGAGTCTTAATTGTGTTTAAATAATAAACCCATCATTCATTTGTCACTATTGGGTTTAGAACATGTTAGCTCAGCGGGATCTCCTATTTTTAATGGATTCATTCTACTTGCTGCAAATTAAACTTCGTGTGTATGCTTTGATGACCTTTTGCTTCTAGGCATATCTGTCTGACAGAACCAATTATCAATGTTCAAGAGATTGAAAATCCTAAATTGTCTGTAGATACTCTCTTAATTCTCTTCGCATAGTATGCTGTATTGCAAAGGCTAAAATACCAAGCATATAATGTCATAATGAAACCCATTTAAAGCTGCAGACCAAGCAATATCCTATATGTGTGTTTTTTTTTCTATAAATCAGTTCTGTACTATGAGAAAATGCTTACAGTACAGTACAGTACAGTAGTATTTTTTTTAAACTCTGAATGACATTTTTAATGTATTATAATGTAGTAAGCATTTTTTGTTTCTAAAGCAACCATTTACAAAGTCACATGCTCTTCCATACTGAAACATGCTCAGGCACATCGCTTTTTGAGCCCTGCCCTCTCTCTAGCAGTGCACCAATTTTATCAAGTAACTTCCTGGTCACATGATCTTTCCCACCGCATTTTGCATCTTTGGTCCTCTTCTGCTGCAGTGACAGCCATTTAGTGAACCCCCGGGCTGAATCTTTGCCGATCGATCACAGGGGAACAGATCGATGGGCAACTTAGCTAATTACTTATTGAGTGAATTGTATTGATGCACATATTAAAGGGGAAAAAAGATACATTTTTATCTGGAGATTTACATATGTTGTAAGATCTCATTTTCAAATCTTGCAGATAAATGAGAGGTGTAGGAGACATGTGCAGAGGTACAATCAGGGAGACATATTAAGGGAAAATAAACCCTGGCTTTTATACAGCCCATAGCTTTAAACAATACATTTAAGAAAGCAACAAAATAAACAGCCTATCCCTTTGTAAGGGCTAACTCACTTTCCCAGTCCTTATCTGCAGGGCTGGGAGGATAGGCCTTTTGCCATCCTATGACCTCAAAGTACAAAGAGGTACCTGTAACCAGGGCACTCTTTATGTCAGTCTCTGGGTTTTGTTTATTGTAGGTAACCCTCAGTCGGGTTCCAGGGTTCGCTGCGCCCTGGATGTAGAGAGTCTGGTTCTTGCAGGCAGAACAGTCCTTCTGTGCTCAAGACAACTGTTCCTATAAGTTTCTTTCTGGCAACATAGACCCTCTGTGCTCTAGAGATCCACTGATGTTCAATCAGGAGGCTTTTCTACCTGTCTGATGAGCTAGGTTGAGCATTGTTAATTGTCTGTAGCTACAATTAACCAGCTTCCAGCTGGACTCCTCACACCAATACAGGCTTTCTATTGAAGCCCTTTTAGACAGGGGTTAAGGCCCTGTTACAAAGGGCATTTTGAATTATGCATCTTAATTAAAGGGTTATTATCAAAGCTTTGTTCCATGAAGACTTACTGGGATATACTGACAAGATTGATTATATATGCCTATTTTAAATCTCCATAAATTCTCATTTTAATAATTGTGCTACAAGTACATAAATGGATGGATATAAACATGAGTACATTAATAGTTTAAAACCTTTAAGTTGCAATGGTATTTGACCATAAGAAAATTCACAGCTTCACAAAATGAAAATGTCAAACAATCATTTCAGTCATGCAGTACTGGTGCAGCGGCCGTTATTCGAACACTTCACGCGTCATGTACATCGGAATCCCGATTTGAAACCGCGGGATGTATTCCAGCCTTCCCGCACTAAGATGCGAGCGTGGCGAGTGCAGAAAAATGAATTATAGTGTTCTGGCTTTTAAAAACATGAAATTGACACAGTAGCACAGTAGCACAGAACAGTACACATTACAATTCATCCATTTTATTGCAAACGAAGAAACAGAATCCATGAAATTCAACAAAACATCCGCGATAAGCGCGGGTGCCTTGGGCGATTGGCCCCGTTCATGCTGAGTGGGGAACAGCAGAGAACTCAAAATCGGCGCCGTGATGTGTTCGAATAACGGCCGCTGCATCAGTATGTTATACAGTTATTCTAATTATCGCCTTTAATACATTTTCTTTTTCTTTAGTTAATGGTTTTTTATCAAAAGAAAGGAAGGCCAGTCTAAATCAAGCAGTAGATACTTGACACAATGTTAATGTAATTACAGTAACTAGACAGTGAATTGCAGTAACTAAATAACATTTAAACAGACAGAACAACCTTTTGTGGGTTATTGAATTATCAATTAGAATGGGTATCTACATAGGTTTTTCTTTTCTTTGACAGATATAATGAAAAGGAATGCCTTACTTAGTCCCAAACAAATGTGTATATTCATGTTACACATTTAGCATGAGGCATGCTTAAAATGAAGAGGGAACTCTTAGTGCTAATCAAGGGTACCCCTGATTTGTGGGAATAAAAATGTGCCTGTGTGGTTATTTGCATTGGAAGTGTTTAATTAAAATATAAAAACAAATATAAGGACATGTATTTGGTGAGTTGTCACTCAGTCACCAGGAACAATACCCTGTATCAATCATTGCTACAGATATGTGTGTTGGAATAAAATTGTGTCTTGTTAATTTGACCACCTCCCCATAAAATAACTATAAGTTATTTTATACATAGGTTATTCTGATACATGACCCAGTTAAAGAAGGGATATACAGTAGGGTGAGAATTTCTTATAAAGATCCGAAAAATTGATTACTAAGTTGATATTTTAGATCAAGACAGGGTACACCCCCTATTGTTTTTGTGGCACCGACTGATGTAGTTTGATTTACTGCCTCCGTTGCCCCAGACCAACAAATGTCTGTGGTATGTCTGTGGCACCCGAAAGCAGTACATTTTGAAGAGCCTCTGGAGGGGAACCCCATTAATGTCAGCTCCTGGGACCACCTGCGCCTAGAGATATAGAGCTCCATAGGGGGTGCTGGTAGCTGGTCCGACTGCGACTATGTGTCACGGGAGCTTTAAACCCCAGCCAGAAACGCTACAGGCACCACATATGGATATCTATTTCTCCAAAAGCAGGGGGTCCCTGGATAGGAAATTAATGGAGTTTACCTGCGGAGACCCCCTGTTTCAATACAGTATATAAAAATAATATTATATTAGGTCGCGGTAAGAGCTGCTCAGTGAGACAGAGAAAGATCGCTTCTCTCTGGGACTCCTCTGCACAGCTCTTACAGACTCATGGCTGGCTCAATAAGATTAATGCTGCAGTGGTCCCATTCAGAAACAGGGATTTCCCTGAGTTTATTCTCCTGGGCAGTTTTTGTCTTTTCTGGCCGCAATCGAGCCCCAGCACGGCCGCGGTCTGAGGTCGCAATCTCTCGTACCCACAGAGCCAGTAAGTCTTGATACATCTGTAGTTGTATCATCTTCATAGTATTTACAGACAGTGAAAATGCTTTCCTCCTACATTAAGATATTGAATTGCTAACATAACACCCTAAAAATAAGAGGCGAATACCTTCTTCATCTTCAAATATTGTATGCCCCAACCAGCAAGAAATAGATATGTGTATGTACGGTAAATACATATTTACATTTATTGCTTAGAAGTACATCAGAGCTTACTGTATGGAGGATTGTAGGTAAAGGCAGAATCTCCCCCACACATACTGTACTGTCCAACAAGTTTAACCCTTATATCCCTACTTCTACTGGGGTATAGTTTTGCCTGGGACTTTTTTTGCTAATAAATGCATCATTCATGTGTTTTCATATAGTTTAATTCAGTTGTTAGTTTAGCATGATCGTCTAAACTTAAGGGATTTTACTTGCTATAAATTAAACATAGTGTGACTATTCTGATGACTTTTTTCTTCCATGACCTTTTGGTTCCATACCTATCAGAAGAGGTGTGCATTGGACACCAAAGGTGATACCTCCTATGCTGTATCAGAACAACATGGTTTCAACATGAAGAAATCTTAAATTCACTTTTTCCAATGTTAGTGATATTATAATGTTCCTTATATTTTCGGTTTTCTAATTAATCTAGTGGGAGATTTAGAATTATTAGACTAAAGTGTTCAGTACTGTAGTAGCCTTGTAATACGTAGGTCTTGAAGTTTACAGAATAGACGAGTTGCAGACCTGTGTTAGAGTATTGCAGCAGGAGTAAATGCTTGATCGTCATCGTGTTTAAAGTGATTAAGTTAATGAATGGAACTTTTATTAACTGTTTATGATTATTTATTTGTTTAAGAGTTTATACCTGGTTTAGATATCCATATAATTATTTATTTTACCAATATCTGTTTTTCACTTTAGCTGCTTCATACTTTTATAGTTTTTTTTAAATCAATTGTTTGTGGTCTTTTTTTTTATTCAAGGTAAAGGGCACAGGTTAGTATGTTATTTTAGTTATAGGATGTGCTCCTGATGGGACTCTGCTTGTTAAACAGGAGCTGCAGTGCTCAAGAGAATTCAAACTGGAAAGGAATCCCATTTTGGATCATCCACTGAGCTAGTAGACTTTTTAGAGTACTAAATACCCTGTTTCTATTTTTCTATGTTTCTATTTTTCCAAGTTAACATCTGACCCACTGGCACCTTGGGTTATAGTAAAGGCCTGTGCACTGGCTATGAGGAACATTTAGATGTGCTGTGTTTGTGTTAGTCTGTGATGAAAAGCTCTTCTGATTTTATAAAGAAAGTGTGTTGTGTGCTCCTGGATTCACAATTAAGTGGGCAGAGTCTTTTTGTGACCCTGTTGGCTTGAGATTACATCTACCTCTGACTTTGTGAGGCCTTATGACATGCACTAGAGTGAGATATACAATTATTATATATAGATTTCATTGTACCTTCTCTGTGTGAACTAATTTTACTTTATATTCTACAAGTCTCCCTTGACCTACAAGTGCTCTCAGTATGAGACTGAATTAAACTCTTGTCTGGTAAAGTCTGTCTCATACTATAGGACATAAAAAGTGTCAAAAACTATGCTAGATTTAATATGCATGGCTTGTACTGTGGGCAGGAAAAATAACAACAGCTGCAATAGATACAATTTTTAGCTCCAGTTTTATACCTCTAGGCAGACAGAGAAAATTGAAGGGGAAGCTTGACCGTTATAAAACCTGTAGGTATATACTTTATACAGTAGTAGTACATCTACACTGTAGATGACTTTATATTTCCGCAAGCAAACTTTACTGTACAACACCAAATTGGCAATTCACTCTATTGGCAACCTATATCATCATTAATCTTTCTATAAAAAGCTCTCAAGCCCATTGATTCTGCCTATGCCTTAGCTCTTGTCTCTATATGCTTAAACCCTCTAAGACACACAGTATTCCCACGATGATGCACTCTGAAGAAATACATCCTCATATATAAATAAAGCAAAGCTTTCCAATTAAATTTAACTTTAAATAATAAATGCTAGAATGGTTCAGAAGAACAGCAAAATGAATTACATGACCCTTTAGTTAAAATAATGTTACTTGAGCATTGACCTCTGAGGGAGTGGTCTGATTTTTAACTTAATTGTTCTAAACTTGCTAGTGCTGATGAAAAGGATGGCTTCTCCTAAAGTGAACATACAAATATGTATTGCAGTGAATAAGATTGTGTACTACAACTGTAGTAAATGTAGCAAGACTTACTGTCTCCTGAGCTGCAAAAGTAAAAAGTGTCTGCTCTGGAAACAAGGTCTGCCACAGTCTTGCTGCGGAGAGTCCATGCTTCTGGAACTGGACCCCAAGCAACATTAATCCTCAGTGCCAGGGTAAAAGTGGTTGCATGACTGCAGCTTACCATGGTGCCAGAAACATTTAGCTTTGCTACATCTGTACATGGTTTATATTTATTGAAAAAAGTGTGAGAAAATGAAAACTATTGGGAAGAAGCTGTATTTATGAAAGAGGAAACAACAGAAATCAATGGCAGCTACTGTAGTGCCGACGGTTATTTTAACACAAACCAGTGGCAATCGCCAAAAAGACCCAGGTACATGCTGGGTACATGCTGGGTACATGCTGGGTCATGTTTAAGGCAAGTTTAAGGCATTTATGCTTTGACTAATGGCCCATCAGATTAACAGCAGGGGTCCCCGGCAATCCCATTCAAACTGAATGGGACTGCCAGGGACCCCTGCTGTGTTAATGGCACTCTGCGGTGTCGGTCAGCAGCACTCCTGTATCATTCTTGAGCCTTCTAAATAATCACTTAAAGGGTTTTCTGGATCTTTAGTTATGAGAAAAGTCTCTAAGAGACTGCAAGAAACTGCACAGGAAACTAATAGGCATGGAAAGAAGCTTGACTGGAAAACATAATTTACATAGAATGGACTTTGCTGTGTAAAGCACTGTTGGGCATTGTTGTATGTGAATTCCACGAATTCAATCATTCTGGAGGTAACTGATGAAGCAACATAGATACTGCACCAGATTATGATTTGGCCATTGGACTCTGAGTGGAAAGCAGAGAATAGGTTAAGGTTGATTCCTAATTTGTACCCACCTGTTAGATATTACTTCATCTGTGATCCCGTGAAGGCAAAAGATTTCCTGGATAATCAGCTCAGCAGTCTTGTCTGCAGTACGGAGACTGTTCGTAGTGATAAAGGGACTAATGTTGTTAAGAAGGTTCACCACCACCAGGATCTTATTGTATCCTTGAGGCAATTCAATGATGAAGTATATCGAGATAGAGACCCAAGTACTTTGTATGCATAGGGAGTGGCTATAGCAAGTCCAGAGTGGAGGCATGAGGGGTCGTATTCGTGACACAGGTTTACAGGAAACTGCAATTTTGTGGACATTTTGTGACAGTTTGGGCCACCAAAAAGAGCACGACAAAAGCTCTGGTGTCTTGTGGACAACTGGAGTGCCAGGTTTAGAATCATGCATAAGTTGAAGGACTTCTAAACTTATTCCTTCAGGAATAGACAATATTGAAAGATCAAGAGATGGTCCTACAGAATTAAATCTGTCGCACAGGGAATTGCTTAGAAATGGTTTATTGGAATGGGCTACCTTAATCGATTATACAGTAGAAGATCAGAGGAAAACATGACACAAAGGATGTTTTCTTAGACACAATGTTTTTTTTTTACATTTAACGTTTGAAAAGGAGTTAGGAGTATCTGCTTTCCCATTCTTAGAACTAGGGTGGTAATAAATAGAAAAATAATAGAGCCCTCCAAGATGGTCGGGTAGACGGTCTCTTTGCTGACAGAATAAACTAAAAAATTCATTAAACAGTAAGGACAGTGATCAGATGAGTCGCTCCTTCCAAGAGGTGTCACCATTCAGAGAAGGTGGACTTAATGGCCAAAAGTTTCTTGTTCCCAATGTCATAGTTCTTTTCCACTGATGACATCTGAGAAGAGAAAAATTAGCAAAGATAAAGGAGCATCTTTGGTCTAATCCTTTGGGAAAGGATAGCTCAGATGGTGGAGTCAGCAGCATTAACTTCCACTACAGAGGAAACCACTTCTATCTCTAAGTGTCCCCAGATGCTCCACATATCCCCGCTGTCACTCCGTGTGACAAGAAGTGCAGTGCTGCGGCATGCTGTTCTTGTGCCATCTGAATTTTGCTTGTGGTAAGGCGGAATTATTATTTGGGTTATTGCAATTCGGTGCATATCAAGCAGGTGGCGGCATTGAATATCTTTGCCTATAGGAATGTTACAGTGCATTTAAATGTCTGAAGCAAGTGCCTTACAGTTTAGTAGGTGGAAATAAAATGTGTGTATGTTTCTTTGTTTAATGTTTTTGTATTGTCAATACTGTATCTCATATTGGTGTTTCACATTTGATTTAAAACCAGTATGTATTTACTGTAACGAGACCTTGTAAAGACCTTAACTTCATTCCTGTGTGTTGCATGGGACATGATGGCAACTCCTTGTAGCAAAAGACTAGCTATCAGTTATGCATATATGATATATTCCACAATTGAAGTCGGGACATACAGTATATAAGAGCAACTCTATCTGATATCTATGAGTATATCATTGACGAGTACAAATACTACAAAAATTCACCAAACCAGGATAGATGGAAGAATTCTATAAGACACAACTTAAGTTTGAATGATTGTTTTATTCGAACACCCCTGTGTCCCATCAAGAAAGGAGGTTGCTAGTCACTGCACCCATCTTTGTTGGGTATGTTCGATTATGGAAGCTTTAGAAGGAGAAATATATCGAATGGGACCAAGCGATTGAGTTATAGATATTCCTGAGCCGGCCCATCCAATCTGCAACACCCAGTTATCAGCTCCAGCCTGAGTGTCTGCCTTAATACCAATACCATTACCAGTATGTGACAACCAACACTGAAAACCAGATGAACCTACAGATGTACCAGCTGCAGGACATGTGCTGGTGAACCGCGTACCAAAAGTCGAGCGTTCACAGCACAGTGCTTGGCAGGAGGGAATGGCCATCAGGATTACCACAGCGGGGGTTCCTGCTTCTGAATGGGACATCTGCTGTGTAAATCCTACTGGACCGCATCAGTCTGTGAGAAATGCATAGTGAGTGGAGATAGAATCAGTCACTCTCTCTGCTCACTTTGAACAGGTGATCGCGCGGCTTTTATTTTAATAATATATTATTGCAGCCGTGGGTCTCTGGAGCTGAACCACATTAATTTTATCCCCAGGGACCCCCTGCTTCCTGAGTTACAGGCCCTGGTATCGGGTTCTGGTATCTCCAGCACATTTAATAGTACTGATCACATTATGCGGGAGAATTAAACATACAGGGAGATAACGGCACCCCGTACCGGGGGCTGTAAGTCAGGAAGTAGGGGGTTACCGGGGCTGAAATGAATGGCATTAAATTAAAATAAAAGCAGCTTAATTGCCTTAGTGGCTAGCCGCTAAAGTAATGAAGGGGTTAAACCAATGCACCTGGTTTGTTAGGGGTAGAAGGGTTGGGTAAAGTGGGTTGTTGCCCCAGGGTAAGTGGTTAGGCTTTCTGAGAAGGTTGCGTGAGGGGCTAACCCCTTTATTACCTTCGCGGTTACTACCGCAATGCAAGAGTTAACCCCTCCTGCAACCCAGCCGAGAGGCCTAACCACCCACACCAGGGCAACTAGCCACTGACATCAGCGGGCACTACTGTATGAAGGTATTACACTCTCTGATATGTTACAAACAGGCTTTTTACTAATTAGCAATACCACTTTTACAATGATATAATTATCTTAAAGTTGAGTCTTAACTACTGTAAGTTATGTTATTGTCATTCATCCCTTTGGGCAGACTCTGTCTCCTATTAAGCCAAGGTGACAGAAAGAATCCCTATATTGTGGCACTAAAGAAATACACCCTAGTTAAAACGTAATATTTATTGTATAATCTTAAAATAAAACTGTTTGGAATAACCATAAATGCAGGACAAAAAGTTAAATAAAATAATTTAAAAAACGGAGAGTTGGGGTGGTACATATATATAAACCCTATTGTCAGTCTATTTAACCCTATAATGGTCTATAAGTGTAAGAAAAGTGTCACGCAGGTAAGTATAGTGAGGATATTGTTATATCACTAATCCCTTATAATCAAATCCTAAATAAAGGCTGAATGGGAATAACTATAAACTTATGTAACGGGTATTCCACCCCACCCAATCGCATATATAGTGTGGGTGTGTAGAACATATATTGTTACCAGGTGTGGTGCGTATACCTGTCAGGCCCACAGGAGGCAGAGCCTCCGCTAGTGAGAGCCTGGGGTGAATCCTCTGGAACGATTCTTTGTTTCAGCGCCTCCACCTATGTAGGATTCTATGAGTATGTAGAATAACCCTAACATAGGAACCACATGCAAATAATCAGTACACCATATGTATGATAACCAATACCTGTTTACTTGTGCTCACATGAACCATATAACATCAACATAATAACGGGTGTCCCTCTCTAGAGGGGACACAGACTCTTGCATCTCGCAGGACGCTTCCCCCTACACCGGGTGATCCCACCCCGTGTCCAATGACCCCACACAATATGTCCCACACTCTTTAGACGAGATGATATGTGTGACTGCGCAGCCACCGGTACCAAGGGAGTATAATGTATGATTGTTGGTGCACTTGAAGATTGATACCTGCCCGGGGCTCCCACCCCGGGTTCCGCAGACTACGTCAGGGATTCCGCCCGATCCGACGTCGTCCTCCACACCGCGTTGGGTGAATTCCAGCATGGATAATATCACCTTTGTCTCAGGGTCTTTGATGGCGTTCTGAGCCCAGAACCCACCTCGCAGGGCTGCACGGCTTCAGCGCTGTGTCCCTGACTATCCAAATAGCTAATGGTGCAGTGTCCCTATCTAGGGCCTGTCCCTATAGCACCACAAGCTAAACAGTGTCTCAGGACCTAACTGGGACCTAGGGGGCTGCTGGCCTAATGTAGTGGGTCACTCACCCCTGCACTCACCTCCTTCCCCTAGCTTGTCCTGGTCCTCACTGACTGCGTAGCTGCAAACCCACGAAAATATATCTATCTCCCTCCTGGGGAGATACTGTAGCCCTATTGGCTCCCTGGAGTCATGTGGCTCTGCCCCTGTGCACCCTGGGGGCTGCTACTCTCGGGAGCTATTCTCCCTTGCGGGGGCCTCGCACGCATGTCTTTTGCGCATGCGCCAACCTAGCAATGGCGGCTCCCTGCTTCCCGAGCCGCCGGGACCCTTGTGACGCGACAGCGGCCTTAGCAATGGCCCGATCGCGTCCCCGGCAACCGGCCCGCCCGCGTCCCCGGCAACCGGCCCGCTCGCGTCCCTAGCAACCGGCCGCAACTCACAGGTAACGCGCACCTGCCCCCTCACTCCCTCGCACGCGGCGGCTGTGCGCTCTGGAAGGAGGGGGGTCAGCTAGAACAAGGAGGGGACCTGGCTACACTTACAAGGAGTAAGAGGAGGGATAAATGAATCCTAGCTATATAGATGGATATCTATGTCTAGAGCAGCCATGTAAATAGCCCTAGCTGTATCTAAGTAGCTAACCTCTTGCAAAGTGAACATGAACACAAACACTTTAATAGAACAAACTGACACTAAAGTCTGGGTGCTCTTGCTGCCCACGAATGCAGTCTACGAAGCACCCAGATGGTACACAGGCCCACACCTCTCCGATGAGCTGACGTCACATGATGATGACGTCAGACATACCCTAAGTACGTTTCACCATGACGGCTTCATCGGGGACGGGTTCCAAGTGGTTTTGATTGGCTCTGGTTGCCGAGGTAACCAATTGATGCCCTCTTTCCATTGGATGTAGCTATCAACCAATCGTGGCTCATTGCGTGTTGACGCTTCCTCTGGAGGGGAGGGGGGTAAGAGGAATTCTCTCCTCTAGATTGGCTGTAGCTGTCAGCCAATAGTAAACATGTAAATTGCACTACTTATTCATAGCGGCACATACAGAGGTATATTAAAAGCGCAACAGAGCTTATGTTGCATGACACACTAGGAGTATATACATATAGTAGAGGATGTCTCTGTTAGAGACAATGAATGGCTAACCCATCAATGCATAAACATCATGCAAACATCTTTAATACAGAATCTGTATTTGATCAGTATATGTGCATTAGTGAGCTTCCCAATAACCAGTGTGTCTATATACATACAACATGGCCATTCATTGTCTCTAACAGAGACATCCTCTACTATATGTATATACCCCTAGTCTGTCATGCAACATAAGCTCTGTTGCGCTATTAATATACCTCTGTATGCGCCGCAATGAATAAGGAGTGCAATTTACACGTTTACTATTGGCTGACAGCTACAGCCAATACGTAGGGTAAGTCTGAAGTCATCATCACGTGAAGTCGACTCATCGGAGAGGTGTGGGCCTGTGTACCGTCTGGGTGCTTCGTAGACTGCATTCGTGGGCAGCAAGAGCACACAGACTTTAGTATCAGTTTGTTCTATTAAATTGTTTGTGTTCATGTTCACTTTGCAAGAGGTTAGCTACTTAGATACAGCTAGGGCTATTTACATGGCTGCTCTAGACATAGATATCCATCTATATAGCTAGGATTCATTTATCCCTCCTCTTACTCCTTGTAAGTTTATAGTTATTCCCATTCAGCCTTTATTTAGGATTTGATTATAAGGGATTAGTGATATAACAATATCCTCACTATACTTACCTGTGTGACACCTTTCTTACACTTAGAGACCATTATAGGGTTAAATAGACTGACAATAGGGTTTATATATAATTACCCTATGTACCACCCCACCTCTCCGGACTTTTAATTATTTTATTTAACTTTTTGTCCTGCATTTATGGTTATTCCAAACAGTTTAATTTTAAGATTATACAATAAATATTAAGTTTTAACTAGGGTGTATTTATTTAGTGCCACAATATAGGGATTCTTTCTGTCCTCTCACTCAGTCTATTATCTATTCCCTGTGAGCACCACCCCCCCTTTATACTGTTTGGTTTATTAGTCCCTCTCCATTCGCTTGAGCAGGGTATATCTGCTAAACCACAATTTGCAGATTGTATCCGTTTATATATATCTATCTACAGTAGCGACATCTTTTATTGCACTGAATGCCGCCGGCAAGCCGGGATCTACCCCAGCTGCCGCCAGTAACAACCGCGCGCCGCCGCGTTTCCCCCACGCACCCCCCCTCCACTTCGCGCGCAATTTAAATCCCTTCCCGACCCCGTACAAGGCTCCTGCTATGCCGCTCTGCTTCCCCGCACCCCCGCTTACCTTCATTTGATCTCCAGGGGTGTCGGGGAAGCCTGCGGAAGCCGGGGAAGACGGGGAAGCCGGGCGCGCATGTTACTGTGACGTCACAGTGCGCCGCCACGCGCCGCGGCTACCCGCTTCCCAGACGCATGCAGCCGGCGGCTTTTACTCGAATAAAAGCTGCCGCTGCTGTATTGTGGGAGTTCTTTCCATCAGGCCCACCAGACCTATATTCAAAAGAACGAGGTGGGGTAAGGGGAGGAAGAAGAAGGGGGTCAAAGAATAGAAGACAATGGGGCTTCAACAGAGGGGGGTATCATTAATCAACAATTCATCGATGAGTGATAACTTTATTATCAATTTGAGTCCCCTCAACCTCACTGACTCACACATCAAAGTCCTTAGCAAGGGCCTTTCTTTCTCCCCCACCAAGACCATGGATCTATTTGAAAGTGTAAACAATACGCAGCTTTTTGCACGTAAACTTTTATTGCATAAACATTTCAAACGGTTTCAATTGAATCAAGCCATACATGCAGGAATGGAAGATCCAAGTGATCTGGATGCAGCCTGCTATGATACACTCCTGAATTTATGGGAGGAGGGCGAGATCCCACCAGGTATGGGACCATTTATACAACTTAGACCTCCCAGTAAATTTACACCAGGAATGTATGGTAACAGTAATATTGACACATTTGTTAAACTTGTTACACAAGACCTCAGTAGATTGCCTAACATCAGATATAATGGGAACATGAATCAATGTGAGAGGGTAGCTTTGAAAGAACTGTCAGCAAATTCAAACATAACGATAAAACCCTCCGATAAAGGGGGTAATATCGTATTGATGGAAACTGATAAGTATATCAAACAAAACATGAGATTACTTAGTGATCTCACTTGCTATCGTGTTCTTGATAAAGATCCTATGATTGAATTTCAAAGGGAACTGAAATCGATTCTAGACAAAGCCCTAGAAGAACAGCTAATATCAAAAAATGAACATCAATTCATGTTTAACCAGACACCACAAACGGCGACCTTTTAAATACTCCCCAAGGTACACAAGAATAGGTCCAATCCCCCCGGACGACCAATTGTATCCGGAATAGGAAATATAACAGAGGGACCTAGTGTGTATTTGGATAAGGTCTTAAGACCCTTTGTTCTAACCCTACCATCATATGTCAGGGATACTCAAGATGTGCTGCGTAGATTAGAGAGGGTAACGGTTGAAAAAGGCACCCTCCTCTGCAGTCTAGATGTAGAATCTCTGTATACCAGTATACAACATCCGGTTGGTATACAAGCAACATTATATTTTCTATGTACTAGAGGTACTCTACACTCGAATCACAACCAATTTGTATGTGACCTCTTGAACTTCGTACTTACACATAATCATTTTTTGTTCAATGATAAAATCTACCTCCAGGTACAGGGTACCGCTTTGGGGACAACATGTGCCCCCACGTATGCGAATCTGTACCTGGGGTGGTGGGAGAAACAAACTATCTTGAGTGACATATTACAGGAGTATACGGATAACATCATTTTATGGCTGCGTTACATTGATGACGTGTGTATTCTCTGGACCGGAAGTCAGACTCAACTAAATAAGTTTGTAGACATCTTTAATACCAACACACATAATTTGAGACTTACACACGAAATCAATGAAAAAAGCATAATCTTCCTGGATCTATGCATTAGCATAATGCAGATGGACTAATCACTACGAGTACCCACACCAAGAAAACAGCTACAAATAGCTATCTTAGAGCAGATAGTCATCACCCTGTGTCCCTTATTAAGGGGATACCCACAGGACAGTTCCTACGTATTAGGAGAAACTGCTCAGATATCAATGATTTTAAATTACATGCAGAATCAATGCGCCAAAAATTTCTCCAAAGATGGTATAGTCATAAGACCATCAAAAAGGCATACCATAAAGCATTAATGACACCAAGAGAATCACTTCTGCAGTGTAAGACAAAATATGAAGATAAAAAACTTGTACGTTTCATAGGAACCTATAGTGCACAATGGAGAACATTAAAGACATCTACTCCAAATATTGGCACATATTACTTCAAGACCCTAACTTGAATGAAGTTTTGAATAGCGAGCCATCCATGGTGAGCAGACGGTCACGTAACCTCAAAGATGTGTTGGTTCATAGCCACATCACTAAGAATAAAACCAATTCTCCTTATACATGGCTTCCACCCAAACCACAGGGAACTTACACATGTGGTTCATGTAAGGCTTGTCAGTATATTAAAGTTAGTAAAAAAACACACTAGCAATGGCAAGGAATATACCACCAGTGGTTTCTTTAATTGCAAATCTACTAAAATTGTCTATCTGATCACATGTTGCTGCAATTTACAATATGGATGCTCTAGACATAGATATCCATCTATATAGCTAGGATTCATTTATCCCTCTATTACGCCTTGTAAGTTTATAGTTATTCCCATTCAGCCTTTATTTATGATTTGGTTATAAGGGATTAGTGATATAACAATATCCTCACTATACTTACCTGCGTGACACTTTTCTTACACTTATAGACCATTATAGGGTAAAATAGACTGACAATAGGGTTTATATATAATTACCCTATGTACCACCCCACCTCTCCTGTCTTTTAATTATTTTATTTAACTTTTTGTCCTGCATTTATTGTTACTCCAAACAGTTTAATTTTAAGATTATACAATAAATATTAAGTTTAAACTAGGGTGTATTTCTTTTGTGCCACAATATAGGGATTCTTTCTGTCCTCTCACTCAGTCTATTATCTATTCCCTGTGAGCACCACCCCTTCTCCATACTGTTTGGTTTATTAGTCCCTCTCCATTCACTTGAGCAGGGTATATCTGCTATACCCCAATTTGCAGATTGTATCCGTTTATATATATCCTCCTATTAAGCCACTAACAAAATCAGACACTGCTGGAATCAATTATATAGGCAGTGTGGGCTGAATATAGGCTTTTTTTTGCAGTTGATCACTTATTTACACCCGCATGGTTACTATTGGAAATCATTACCAATTATACCTACTAGGTTACTACAAGAAATTAATTCATATTGCCTAAATGCACACCATTGGCAGTTTAAACACTCAAATGCCCTCACATTGTTTTAACCACGTCTGCTCAATGCAGCTGTTTTCATTCTTTAATTCACATTAATAGTTTTACCCTATGGATCATTAAAATTGCTTTTTTAGCAGCACTTTATAACTCCAAGTGCCTGCTACCATTTCATTATCAGGTGTCTCATCATTTACTAGCCCTTATTAGCCACATTTTGCTGCTGGTTAGGCTTTAACTCTACATATCTGCCTCTATAGACCACCAACATTGTTTTCTTCTAAGTTGATGTTGTTGGCCTATATGGCCACCTTTCTTACTTTTTAGAGTGTGCACCAACAAAGAGAATCCTTGTTCTCTCTATGTACTTATATCCTATGCACACAGCAGCAAGAGGGAGATATACATCTGGAGGCACTCTTACCGCCACTGTAGGCACTCTCTCCAACACTGATGGCACACTGCACAACATCTGCACCGTTTCCAACTCTGGAGGCACCTTGCCCACCCCTAGTGTCTCTGTGCTATACCCTGACTTTAGACTATAGCCCAGGTGAGGAGGAAAGATTGGTAACAAGAGCCCTTGATGGAGTATTACAGGAAAGCATCCACCCACACTAGATAGCTGTGCCTGCTTTCCAAAGCACACTTGTGGCACCACACAGGCTGCGACAAATGGTGAAGCATGGAATTCCAGTGCGTGACATGCCTCTTCCATTATACCAACTGTCATTATACCAACTGTGTGCAGATATGTTAAGGACTGCAAAAGAACAGCAGGGTCGATTTTCCCTGCTATTTTTCAAGCATCATATCAGTTTTTATCTGTATTCCCAGTGCTGCCAACATTTAAACTTTTACAGCTCAAGTGGGAAGAGGGCGCTTCCAAATAATTTAAGGAAAACCATGATGGAGGAAGAACAATTTAAAATTACCCATGCAAATTTCAAAGCTGTCAGACACCATCAATGCCCTTTTGCAGCATCAGAGGGCTCATAACTGGAGTACTCAGGGCCAAGAGGAGGACTATCTTTATTAAAAAATGTCATTCTTTTTTTGCAGGTTTGGCAGGCCGATGATAACACTGTGTTCATGCAGGAAACCCATCCATAAATACTGTTAGGTAATGTACTGTACTTTAATTCATGCATCTACAGTATTTTCTTCTCTAAAAAAACAATCTCTCAATTACAGCATGTAACATTTCAACAGATACAGCAATAAGATGTTAGTTGGTGGTTGGAAAGATTTTATTATAGTCTTATTCTACTATAGTACTGTATTAAAAAAAAAAAAATTCATAAAGTAGTCTTTCATTAGTTTTTCTGTTCATTAATGTTTTGCAAGTTTAGCAGTGGGTCGAAGCCAACACCATGCTGTTCGTGCAGGAAAGACATCCAGCATCTCTGTCCAGTAATGTACAGTACTGTAATTCATGCGTCTTGTACAGTATAGTCATTTTATTTTCAACCAGGCTCCATAGAAACTCACGTTCGTAGAAATTCAATGACACGCATATGCGTTTCAATCGGGTTTCATAGTGACACTCATGCGCAGTATGCTGCTATATTTATGTGTGATTATTAATATTGAATATTCTCTCTTCACAGGCCAAAATGTTCAAGAGCCAGCCAGGCCAAAGAAGATGAAGAAAGATGAACATTATACACTTTGAAGAAGAGTGAAGACAGTTGTAATATTGCATTATTCATAAAGTCTAATGTTATCAAATAAAAATATTTCTTATTTTAAACTACTTTTTATTCCTCTCACATTTTAACATTTTACATTTCCTTTCAATACCATTAAATACATTTCAACACTATTTGATACAGCATGATTTTGTGTGATATTAGATCGTACGAATATTAATGGGAATAAGAGACGGGTTACATTGCATTTAGATTTTGAAGCCCCCTTAGCGCAGTAGCACCTACTAGCGTTTCTGGTCGATCTTGCAAACAACACTAAAATGTCATTGTCACTCCACTGTAACATCGCATGCCAAATGAGAGCAAACATTGAATGTGTGGGAGGCAGGAGAGGCACCGCAAGGAACATGCAAGAACTCAGCGATTCACCATCGGGCTGTATCTGTATGATTGGAAGTTCAGGGTTCAGAGGAACAAGTACAGGAGCAGAAGTAAAGATTTACTTCAGTCGCTCAAAAGCTGAATTCGTTTCTGGAGACCACTAAAATGGAATATCTTTATGATGAGTCAAATAATGGGAGCAATTAGGCCAGAGATCATTTTAAGCAAACGTATATAGAAATTTTCAAAGCCCACAAATCTCTGAACATCCTTCTTGTTCTTTGGAATTGGCTATTCCACAACAACCTGAATCTAACTAGGATCCATACTTAAACTTTCAAGAGATATGATATACCAGAGGAATTGCATACAGGTCTTTTCTTATTCACATTTCTCCAGTTTAACATATAATTGATGTCTATGGAGACGTTCCAGGACATGTTTTTTATGATCCTGAAGATTATTTGAGAAAATAAGGATATCATCCAGATAAATAACCACAAACTGGTCCAGGAGATCTCGAAGAGCATCATTGATGAAATGCTGAAAGGTGGCCAGAGCATTTCAGAGACCGCAAGGCATGATTAAGTATTCATCATGTCCATAGCGTGCTCAGAAGGCAATTTTCAACTCATCTCCTCATCAGATATGAACAAGATTGTAATCTCCCTGGAGGTCAAACTTTGTAAAGATCTTATCCGACCTTTATCTCTCCAGGAGCTCTGAAATCAATGGTAGTTTGTGTCTATTTTAAATTGGGAGTCAATGCAAGGGCATAAGGAGCCTTCTTTTTTACCCAACACAAAAGAGAAGGAGCCCTGCATGGGAGGTAGAGGGTCTGATTAAACCTTTAGAAATGTTATTTTATAAGTACTATTGCAGGACATGTGGCTTTGGCTCTAGTTCTGAAAGGTAATACATTATCCCAAAAGGAATGGCTGCACCTGGAAGCAATTCAATTGGATAGTCATGAAGTTGGTGTGGAGGAAGCTTATCTGCATTTTTTTTTTCACATATGGTACATCCTGGAATTCTAGATATTGTTTATGTATTTATTTTTAAAATTAATTCTAGTAAGTCATACAGTACATTGAAAGTTAACTCTCTTTTCAAGTATGTCCTGGCACAGTGTTAGGATTACAAAACATGGTTACATTAAATTAAAAGGGTTAAACATGATATTCAAAGAAATTGCATGAACAGTTAGTATAATATCGTTTATATGCGTATGTAACAGTTACAGACTAGATTGAAATGTGAGACACCTTTAGTTTTAATGAACTTAGACTGGTGGTGGCTTTGGGAGTCTCAGGAAGATTGTTCCACTTGTGAGGTGTAAGGGAAGAGAAAGAGCAGCCAGATTCTTTGTTGAGACATTGAACTGTCTTTTGGATTCAGATTTCAAGTGATGGTGCTGCATGTGGAAGGGGTGAGAAGCTTGTTCAGATAGGCGGGTAACTTCTCCAGAAAGTATTCGGAGGCAAGACAGGAAAAATTTACTTTGCACATAGACCCAAGTGATAACCAAACTTGATATTTTAGCATTTTTCAGTTTCATTGTAGGACAAAGCAGCAAATTGAATTGTAGAGGCTGTCTAGTTTCCTAAGGTGGGGTTGGGGTGCTGTACCTTATAATATGTCCCCATAGTCTATAATGGGCATTAGGAATCTGCTGTGTGATACGCTTTCTGATCAAATGTTAAAAGGGAGTCAAATGCCCAGATATTTAAAACCAGTGACAGGGGCTTGAACAGTGTTAGAATTGGTTCTGATCTGTCGATCTGTCATTGGTAGCTTTAGAAATTTAGCCTTTGTCCCAAATACCATTGTGTTTAAAAAGTTTATTTTAGAAAATCCAGTTTTCAAGTCTCAAATATCAGATACATTTTCAAGGCCAGAGAAGCTAGGGTTGTGCACATAAAATATTGTGTCAACCGCACATATGTGCATTGAAGCTCCCTTACAAGCTGCAGGTAGATCATTAATGAAAACTGAAAAAAGTAGTGGTCCCAGAACAGAGCCTTGATAGGTAGGAGTGAAATAAGTTTAAAGTGTGTTCCCCTTTCCAGAGCACTGGGGCCTGTTTAACAAGTCTACTATTGCCCATAGTAGTCTTTCTTCTTCTTCAATCTTCTTTCAATAATACCATTTTATTCAACCAACATCTTCTTTTGGCTGTCTCTTGTACATTTTCACCTGCAAAATAATTGTGAGATTTTTATATATTAACAATAATTGACAATGGACAGATCGCATACTACCGGTAAACTGCGCATCTGTGTTCTATATGGAACATACCGTATTGGCCCGCATATAGTGCTATGTTTTTTCCCTAAAAATGTCCTTCCGAAATCTGTGCTACAAAAACTGTAAGCTGAGTCTAGGACAGTACCTGGGAGTAACTCCAGATCACTGAAGTTATAGAAATGCAGTTCCCCTTAATAGTGGGCAAGGGAAGATGATTATAAGCCCTGTGTACCTCACTGGGAACCTATATTGAACCCAGGGAAGAAGTGCATATGGATCATTGTCTTTTCTCAATAAAAGAAAACTGTATTGTCAGATAAAAGTCCCTGGCACCCTTCTTACCAGCTTGCAGAACCAGCCAGCCTGAACACCAGCACCCAGTGGAAAAGGTATGCGAGTCTACACTAACTTACATCACTACCTCACACATTTGTAATCCTCCTTTAAGTAAGAGCCAGGCAAGGAAGGATTACACAAGTTAACGTGATCAAAAGTAGAAAAAGCCTATGCAAAATCTAGGAATATTGCACCAGTAAATTATCCATGTTCCATTTCACACTAGATCTCATTGCAAACATTTATGAGGGTAGTTATTGTGGAGTATTTTGGGGGAAATCCAGATTGGAGATGGCTAAGGAAATTATGGTGGTAGTATATCAGAATGGGTGGAATAAATTCTACACATTGCCATTCTATGGGTGACCCTTTGAGGGCAGGTAACAGAGTTCACAATGCTCTGAGAGAAAAGTTATAATTCTAGTTTTCCATTTGATTTGAGGATTATGGACAACCAGCCAGGGAATACCCAGCATAAATGTAAACTGTTGGTGAAGAAATTAGGTTGAATTAAATCTCTTCTTATGACAGGTTTCCACTTTGAGGGTTAGATTACCAGTTTCATGGGTAACAGGACAAGATGTACAAAGGATAAGTTAATGCGCTCCAAACTGATTCTACAGTATAATCAACCCCCCAAAAACTCAGATTACTAGAGTTATTAAAGGGTTAGTGAAAAAGTGAAAAAAATGCAGCTAAGAATGATGGCTCACAGCATCAAGGTAAAGTGCACTATATAAAAATTATCAGCGCAAAAAATCACATAGTATAAGGAAGATTAATAACATTTATGATATCAAAATCAAATAAAAAGTACATAAGGTGCCACACAGCATAATATTGTAGCGATATATAGAGAACGATATAGAATGGATACAATTTGACCAAATACCACTCTTAGAAAGTCAAAGGGCCTCATGCAGTAAGCAGCGATAAAATCTCTTCGGCAAGTGTTGCCGATAGGCCTTATTTTGGCGATTTGCCCTCGCAGTATTCAGTAAGGGCCGAATCCATGCCGATCCCTGCCGAATCACTGCGAAAGCAAAACTGCCGATGAGCCTGTGCCGATACAGCCTGGCTCCCGATAACCTTCCGATAGGCCTTTTCTGCCGATAGGTGTTTGCAGCAGAGAGAGACCAGCCGCTCTCTCAGCGCAAACATCGGCAAAATATAAAGTATTTATAAACAACTTTTACTGATAGTGTACATGTGCAGGGGGTCTCCGGAGCTGAACCGCATTGGTTTCATGTCCGGGGACCCCCTGCTTCCAGAGATACAGGCCCATTTATGAGGTGCCGGTATCCATCTGCATTTAAATGTCCCGATCACGTTACTGCAGAATGTAAACAAAGTAGAGGGATATTGGCACCCCCTAAAGGAGCCTCTATCTCGGGAAGCAGGGGGTCCCCGGACCTAAAACCAAAGCGGTTCAGCTCAGGAGACCCTCTGCACATCTACACTATGAGTAAAACACTTATATAAATAAACAATCATTCCTTACCTTTGCGGCTATGTGCTACGGTAACGTAGCAGCATGAATGTATTTTTAATAATAGTGTACTGTGAGCAGGGGGTCCCCTGAGCTGAACCGCGTTGCTTTGTGGACCAGGGACCCCCTGCTTCCTGAATTACAGGCCCCGGTATGTGTCATCGGGTGGCAGTGTCGCCGCCATCTTTATAGCACCCCATTTGCGCCGTGTCCGCTATAAATATGGTGGCGACACTCTAACCGATGCCCCAAACCGGGGCTTGTAACTCAGGAAGCAGGGGTCTCTGAGCCACAAATCAATGCGGTTCAGCTCAGGGGACCCCCTGCTTCCGCACAATATTATTTAAATACATAAATGCTGCTTCATTACCATAGCGTATAGCCGCTAAGGCAATGACGGGGCTAAGGCAGAATAGCATGTTTATTGGGGACATTTTCCCCCAATAAACATAGCAATAAACAACATACACTCCCTGTGTATTTAAAATATATAAACAACAAAAAATACATTAAATACATATAGCACTCACCCATTTCCGGTTGCCACGATGAAGGCCATCATCCTCTTTATCCTGCCCATGCCCCCTCCACTGCTGCAAAACAGACACAAGAATAAAAACATCCAATGTAATGTCCCCTAACCCCTTAATCACTATAGCGGTTATTAACCGCTACAGTCATTAAGGGGTTAACCCACCCTCACCCACCACTCGGGACTCCTACATACCCTCCCACACTAACCCCATGAGACCTAACCACTCTTACCCACTAGCCACAAGGGAGACCTACCCACATACCGTTGGGAAAAATACCCCCCTCCCCCACCCCCACTATAAAAATAATTCACAGCCCCACAATAAGCGTCATTCTATTTATTAAATACATTACCCACCCCCTCTGCCCCCCCATAAATACATGATTTATCCTTTTACAAACAGGGTTCATAACACAGTCCCACGCGAGTCCCCGGCGGGCTGGCGGGGCACCTGACAGACCTACAGGGTACCAGAAGCTCATTTCAAACAGGTTCTGGAGGCCTGTTGGTGGGTCCCGCCAAGCGCCATGGCCCCCAGGTGGTCTCCTTGAGTTACCGGGGGCCACAATTGGGTCCCCACGGTAGGCCTGCGGATGTCTGGGAGACCTGAGTCAGACCCACAGGTGTCTGAGGGGCATCGGGTGGTTCCCACAGTGCTCTGGGGAACTCACGAGTGCTCACTATGGGTCCGCGGTGCCCCCACGGATGTGGGACCACCGCTTCATCCCCGCAGACTACGGGTCCGCGGTGTCCCCACAGATGTGAGGCCACCGCTCCATCCCCACAGGTGTCACCCGAGGAACCACCAGCCTGATATCCGCGAGATACCCGAGGAGATCGCAGGTGGTCTTCAGAGGTCTCACGCAGAACCACGGAACAAACCCTGAATGTAAAAAAAATAAACCTGGCCTATACATTCAATACATACACCCCCCCCCAACACCTACAGTACAATAATGTGCAAAATAACTATTATCCAGATAGGGATAATAGATTATTTGCCCATTATTAATCACATTAACTAGCATATTACAATAAGTACTACTGACCTCATCAATAAGAAGCCCCCGTCGCCAGCAACATCCAGGTCTTTCGTTGCCCACAAAATACATAGCCAATACAAAGCCAATACATTGCAATTACATTCAGATATCAATTAACCCCTTAAACACCTTATCGGATAATAACTGCAAAGGTAATTAAGGGTTAAGCCACACTGGCCCGATACCCACCCTTCACCCATGAATGTGTACAGTGGCTTCATCATGCAACTATATATATATATATATACAGATATATATATATATATATATATATATATGCAAATATAACTGTATGCTCATCTGCATGTCCTAGGCAGGTCTGCAACCCCGCCTTTCCCCATTATCACCCAGCATACAGCACTTCCACTGCAGCAAGGGATTCTGGGAAATGACATGCAAATGAGCACACAGTGTCACTTTTTGCCTCAATAACCATAACTTAACTCAGTATTATGGTTTAGCCTATCCCATAGCCTCTCTTGCATTCCCAGTAAAATCAACCCCACACTGATGGGACCCATCAAGGTCGAAACAGCTGTCTGTGGGTGGTTTTCTGG